>NW_005369942.1:8858791-8861157 GCF_000412655.1 Myotis brandtii
TTCTGGAATTTCTGGGTTAAAAAAATTGAACTGTGTTTCCTATCAGGACTTCTCAGAAACTTTAATGCTTGCTTGAAAACGTAAAGAAAAAATATATACCATGTTGGTGATCATCACTCTTTTTTTTTTTAAGCTGATTTAAAAACCTATTGCAGGGCAAAACACAGCTACAGAGAGGTTTTATTCATGACAGAATACAGGGTTTTTTGAAACATAGATACATTTTCCTTGGTGCCTCTCACATAGCCCTGCAGGCTGGTGGTCCCAACTCCCCTCTTCTCTCTGACTCCATAGTTCTCTGCCTCAGTCCCAGGGCTGCTGCTGGCTTTATTTTTTCCTACTCTTCTCTCATCTTTTCAATCATTTCTTGGGGCAAGCTCTGTCTTTTACAAACAAATTAATCAAATAGTCCATAGATGTTTTCAATGCTTTCTCTCAATCCCATTATTTCAAGATTCAGCAATTTTTAAAAAAGGCTTGCCATTTTTTCAGCTGATTAGGAAAAGACAAGAATTTAATTCATTTATTTACAAAGATAACCTATCTAGCTATCACCTATCTATCTATATCTGTCTACATATCTATCTATCTTCTATATACATAAAACATCTATTTCAGAGCCTTGGGATTGCTAAAATCAATAAATAACAACTGTTACTATTACTAATGAGAGATGTGCAGCATGAAGGGTGGAGAGACTGTGCCAACCCATTTTGGGAAAAAGCCCAGAAGTTAATATTCTGTGTATGGAAATATGAACTAAGCAATCCCTTAAAAACAAACATTTATTATTGAAAATGTATATAGACATAAGTAGAGAGAAAAATATAATTAATCCAATGTGCTCAGCATCCAGATTCAACAGTTATCAAATATGACCTATGTTGTTTGAGCTACACCAACACCCAGTGGCTTATTTTAAATGGATCTCAGGCTTTATATTTTTTTCATCAGTAAGTAATTCATTATGTATTTCTAAGAGATATAGATATTTTATGTAAAACTATGCTCTTATTATATCTAGATGGTCACTTATTATTCATTAATGCCATTAAATATCCTATGTGTATTTAAATTTCCCCCAACATTTCATAAATGTTTTTGGTAGATTTCATTTTATTATTATTACTTTGTAATTGAATACAGCAACAGCCATACAAATTTTAAAACAGAATCGAATTATTAGTACTCTCAGAGATCATTTTGATAATAATTCATACCCTGTCAACTGATCTGGCCTGATTAAAATGGAATTTAACATTTGTTTCTGGGTATGTGGAGAAGTTTTGGTTCACATAAAAAGTGTGCCATTTTTTCAATTATTTGATTTGGTTGAGTGGTTCCTTAAAAGCGATAAAGAAAAGAAAAATATTTTCAACGTGACACTCTTCTGTTCAGAAAACACCAGACCACCTCAACTGAACAAAACAGTATGGTCCTCCAAATGATTCCTTACTACTTCCTAAAGGAACAAAAATAATGAATCATCTGCAATAACCTGGTCTTTTGAGGGCGACCTCTTTGGATTTCAACAGATTTTTTTTTCTTTTAAAATGAAAAATAAAAATTCCAAATCTACTGAGAAATCGTCAACACAGAACCCCGGTTCACTCACCTGGTGACGCCATACATTGCTTTCTCGGTACAATCATGGGCCACTGTAATGAAACCGCAACACTTTGATACTGAAATCTACAAACCAAACAAAAAGAGCCTTGAAGACATATCATCTGCGTAGAATTTCAGTCCAGAAACCTGTGGACACTGAATTCCACAATTATATTTATCTGAAAGAAAACATTCCAAAGTCTTTTGTCCTACTTGTTTTTATTACTATTTACTTGTTTTTGTTTGCTGTTTTAACTTGATTTCCAAGTTATAATTTTCAACTTCCCTTCATGCATTGAGAATCTGATGCTTATCTTTAGCTCTTTTTTTTTTTTGCTGTTGTTAATCCTCACCCCAGGATATTTTTTTTTCCCATTGAGAGACAGAGAGAGAAACACAGATGTGAAAGAGACACGTGGATTGGTTGCCTCCCCATGTGGCCCAGGGGACAGAGAGAAAGGCTGAAACCGAGGTACCTGCCCTTGACTAGAATTGAACCTGAGACCCTTCACTCGCCGGCTAATGCTCTATCCACTGAGCCAAACCATCTAGGGCTTTAGCTTTATCGTAAAAAAAGTAAAATAAAATAAATAAAAAATTGTATTACCTGAGAGGGAACAATTAGATTAATTAAGTCTATCACATCAGGCCTTGGGAGGAAAACTTAATTGTGTTTTCCAAATAAGATGAGATACAGTTTCCTTTTTCCTCTTGAAAGAGGGTGGGCAGGGCTTAGCTCCAGGAGGTCTGAGGATTTT
>NW_005369942.1:8861177-8907206 GCF_000412655.1 Myotis brandtii
AAGATTTCAGTCAAGCTCATGGTGTCCAAGACCCAGGCTCCTGATAAAGAGCTGGATTCTTGGGAGAGCTGCGTGGCCTGTTTGCAGAGGCCGCTGGAGTGCGGTGGCCACAGAACAGCCACCTCCCTGCGGTCCCCTGGATGGGAGGGAGTGGCGTGTGTGGTTGAAGTTCAGCTCTAGGAGCATTTGAGAGAAGCCACAGTTTCAGTTGCGAAGACACCAGCAGCAGGACCCCGCAAGCTGAGGGAGACCAGCATTGGTCTGTGGCGAAATCAGCCCTGAGGTTCAAGACCAACTTCCTCCTATCCTTCCAGGAAAACCCCCAGGCGCCTTATCTGCTAAGGCGATGGAAGGGGCCACCTCCCAAGACCCACCAGAAAAGTACTTCCTCACCAACCCTGGCAGGTCAGGCTTAACTTGAAGAAGTATTTGAATCTGATGGAGCAAACTCAGATTTGCATAAATTATCCTTCAGCCAGGTGGGCAGTTTTTCAAGAACTGCTGAAATGTTCTGGTCTCTTATCTGTTCTTTCCATCTGGAAAAAAAAAAAAGCTGACATTTCAGCCTAGTATATATTTCCAAGTTTTCTTTCCTTGCTAAGAGGTCAGGTTTTATTTGCATCAATAATTAAGAAATTCTTTTTGGCTACTTCATTCCTTTGTGCTCTGCCTCCAATTTCTTGTGTTGCTTAAGTTTTATTTTGGAAATAGCTGTCATTCACTGAACATTTCTGAAGCTGTCTTTTTTCTTTATGTGTACTTTGGATAACATTCTAATTTGTTCTTCTGAATTTATTCTACTTGTTTTCTTGTGAAATCTCTTCCGAAGTATGTTGACATTAGTGATTCTAATCCTTGCTTGTGATTTATGGTTAGAAGTTAAAGGGCATATTTAAGTGTTCATGCATTCACATTCAAATACACAAAAGCAAGATGAGCTGATAATATGTTTTTCTGTCTCTAGATTATGACAGTCTCAAAGATAGGAACCCTCTCTTGGCCACCATGGTGTCCTTAATTACTAGCCCTTGACCTGGCAGATAACACTGTGTGTAGAAACCTCCATTACATTGAGTGAGTGAATGAATGCATGAATTAATGAATGAAAAAGTGTACTTCGGCAAGTTCCAACTTTTTATGAAGAAACCACCTTTGTGTAAGAAGATTCACTGAAAAACAAATTATTTAGACTTTGTTTCACATAATTTAATAAGCCAGAAAATTATTTTAATATGTGTACTCATGCTAATTAGCCCAGGCATTAGATATAGGAAAACAAAAAGAAGCAGAATTGCCTTTATAAACATTAGGGAAACACTCCTTATAAATATTAAACAAAAATTATTTTCTAACAGCTTTAACTTTTTTTCCTTTTAACTCCATGTCTAAGAAACTACCACACCCCTTTCTTTTCTAAGTCTCTGTCAGAATATTCAATCTTTGGAAAGTATACAAGTGGACTAGTGGTTCACTCAATGCGTTATACCACTCATGCCCTTTTCTAATTAGCAGATACTTAAACCAGAAGTTTTGCATCTTATTCCTCTGCAGGGTATAACCTATGAAATATTAGTTATGAGTTCATGGGCAATTTTTGGAAGGCTTCTCAATATATGTGAACCATCTGGACACATGGTAACAATGCTGTTTTTAAAAATGGCTTAAAAACTATTTCTTTGGCTATTGTAAAACCAAACTACCATGAAGTCACTTATGTCAGGGACAAAATAGAGAAGGTCAACACAGGCCCATTAAGGAAACTGAGCCTTGTAGGAATTTATTTATAGCTCTTCTCAGAAATCGGCAGAAGCTATCTGCCAATTCCCAAAGGCCAAGTCTGTTTACACCATCTCTGAACTTGTTCCCCTGACTCAACTCTCCTGATCCAAATAAGGAAGAGACCACTGGACAACCAACCAGCAGAAAAAGCCAAAGGACTTCTGCACTTACCCCATAAAACAAGCATTTTGAAGAATGTAAAAGCATTATTTATTCTTCATCATCATTTAGATTCATTTGTTCCTTCTTGTTTTTAAATATGTACATAAATACAGAAGTTCCCTTTATCTATTGTTATGCTTTCCATGGTTTCAGTTACCCACGGTCAGCCAACGTCTGAAAATATTAAATGAAAATTCCAGAAATAAATAATTCATAAGTTTTATATTGTGCATAGTTTTGAGTAGCATGATGAAATCCCGTGGGTCCTGCTGCATCCCACCCAGGATGTGAATCATCCCTTTGTCCAGAGTCTCCATGTTGTACACGGTTCCCACCTGTTGGTAACTCAGTAAGTCTTGATGATCAGATGGACTGTCGTGGTATCGCAGTGCTTGTGTTCAAGTGATCCTTATTTTACTTAGTACTTCCACGTCCACAATGTTTTTATTGTAGTATAGTGTTTTATAATTGTTCTATTTTGTTATTAGTCATTGTTGCTAATCTCTTACTCTGCCTAATTTGACATTAAACACTATCGTAGGCACATATTTATAAAAAACAACAACAACACAGTGTATATAGGGTTCAGTACTATCTGCTGTTTCAGGCACCCACAGGGAAACTGAAACATATTCCCAGTGTATAAGGGGCGAGGACTGTATTTTAATGTATGAATCTAATAAGTGATAGTATTGCATATACATATATGCACTTAGGCATCTATATCTTAGCAGGTTCAAACCAAACCCTATATAATACCACACATTGTTCTATTATTTACACTTCTCTGCCATATTCTAAATGATTCTTTAAATATTATTTTGTTCCTCAATAAGAGGCCCCATTTGATGGAAATTGACTTTACTTATAATTTACTCAGAGTTTAGACATCTTGCACCTTGTTCCAGAGTTAAAACTCATAAAACCTTTTCCATACTCAAAACTCAAATCCATGGAGATTACGTACCTAATCAAAGAAATTACCAATGAATTTCATAAATATGCATTCTTCATCCCCATTTTGATAAAGGCACAATAACATTGAACCTTTTGATCAAAACACAGTCTCTTTGGTATGTAAGTCAGACCATGATCTAAAAGGTATCTTGGCCAAAAATGGGTAGACAAAGAAACCCCAAAGGAAAGAAAAGGATAAATCCCCAGAAAAGCAGCTAAGTGAAACAGAGGCATGCAATATGTCAGAAAAAGAATTCAGAATAAGGGTCCTAGAGTTCATAAACTGGATGGAGGAAAAAAATCAACAACTTATGTAAGAATCAAGAAGAAATGAAGAGTGATATAGCTGCAATAAAAAACACCATGGAAAGTTTCAACAGTAGACTAGGAGAAGTGGAGGACCGAATTAGCGAATTAGAAGACAGGGAAGCAAAACACACCCAGACTGAACTGCAATTGGAGAAAAAAATTAAAAGACAGGAGGAGAGCCTAAGAGAGCTATGGGACAACATGAAACGAAGCAACATACGAATAATAGGGGTGCCAGAAAAACAGGGAAGAGGAACAAGGGTTAGAAGACCTATTTGAAGAAATAATGTCAGAAAACTTCCCTGAGGTGGGGAAGAAAAAAGTCACATAAGCGCAGAGAGTCCCAAACAAGATGAACCTGAAAAGACCCACACCAAGACACATCATAATTACCATGGCAAATGTTCAGAACAAAGAGAGAATCTTAAAGGCTGCAAGAGAGAGACAGAAAGTTACATACAAGGGATTGCCCATTAGATTATCAAATGATTTCTCAACAGAAACACATCAGGCCAGAAAAGAATGGATGAAAATTATATCATTATATCCCAAGAAACTAGAAACACCAATTAGAAAGGATATTGCACCCTTATGTTTATAGCAGCACAATTCACAATAACTAAGATTTTGAAACAGCCTAAGTGCCCATCAATAGATGAGTGGATTAAAAAACTGGTACATCTACACAATGGAATACTACACTGTGGTAAAAAAGAAGGAGTTCTTACCATTTGCAACAGCATGGATGGAACTAAAGAGCATTATGCTAAGTGAAATAAGTCAGTCAGAGAAAGATAAATATCACATGATCTCACTCATTTGAGGAATATAATGAACAACATAAACTGATGAACAAAAACAGATCCAGAGACAGAAAAGCATCAATCAGACCGTCAAACCTCAGAGGGAAGGTAGGGGAGGGTGGGGGTAAGGGGGAGAGATCAACCAAAGGACTTATATGCTAGCATATAGGCCTAACCAATGGACACAGACAACAGGGGTGAGAGCATGAGTCGGGGGGATGGGGGGTAATGTGGGGATAAGGACACATATGTAATAACTTAATAAAAAAAATTTTTTTAAATCAATAAAATGAAAAGACAAAAAAAAAAAAAAAGAAACAATGACTAAGAATTTTCCTGAATTGTTTCTAAAACTTAACCTAGAGTGTGTTTCTTCAGCTCTCCTAATGAGTACGCAAACCATTTAAAACTCTGTAATTAATACTTCCTGGCAAAACTAACTAAAGAGGATTTTATTCTTTGTAACTGAATCCTGGCTAATATATTAATTCCCAGTAGAATGCAAAATAATATGTAGCTTTAAAATCAGCAGAAGAAAAGTTAATCTATCTGATAGGAGGCAGAAAGGTATAAAATAAATAAAAAAGAGAGAACACAGAATTAGGTGGGAGAAATGCAAATAATAATAATAATAATAAAATAAAAGGTATCTTGGTGTGTGCACATTGAAAATGTATATGTAGGCCTATCTCTTTCCAAAAGTAATGGCTGGGAGAGTGCACAAAGTTGTGCACACAATAGTATAAAAGTGAAGAAAAGGGAGAAGAGATTTATCATTCAAATTCCTTCTGTTTCCTTATATTTGGGGAATCAGTGCACACAAACCATGCACACACACACACACACACACACACACACACACACAATCACTTACCTTTAAAATGTAGACTTATACATTCAACAGGAACTGCACAAAGGCAGTAAGACCATCCTAAAGGGTTAGCATATTAGAGAACATACAGGCAGCAGCCCTTGGAAAATACAGAACAGGTTAGAATACGGAAGGTCCAAACAAAGCTGAAAACAAACCATGCCGGCCAAATCCTCAACTCTGCTGTTTGAAAACCACTGGCCTTGATGTTGAAATTTATTCTTCTTCCTTCTCTTTATAGAACTTTTGTTATTGTCTACCTCCCTCTCTCTCTCTCTGTTTCTCTCTCTCTTTCTCTCTTTCTCCCCCTAGTACCATGTGTTAAAAAACATGAAAGGGAACAACTGTTCAGTTTGACCTCTGGAGTATGCTTCCAGAGCCCACATTCTTAGCCCCTGCTATATAACTACCTCGTGACTTTCACTTCTTTCCACCTATGGCTTCAAAGAGATAGAGCATGGTTGTTTTTTATTTTCATGTTACATAGTGCTTTTAATTTCAACAAATGTGTGTGTACATTTTTTAATTTAAACACGTGTGTGTGTGTGTAATAGAACTTTATTCTTTATTAATTGTTGATTCCCTTAAAAGGAAATCTTAAAAATCTAATTTAAAATCTCTGTATTGCAATTTTGGGGAATCATGATCCTGTGCAATTTGCTGACTGTCCTTGGAGTGGATTGTGTCCACAGCAGCCACCACCCCAGGCTGCCCAGAGCTTCCCTGCTCATGTTTCACCAGGTACCAGGCCGCCTCTTCCAGGAAGGCGGTAAGGAGAAGAACACCCTGACCACTGGATTCCATGCACTGGAGGAGCCAGAAACCATTTCAACAGGCACAATCAAACAGTACGCCTGCTGGCAATAACTGATGTGAAGGTTACATAGTTCAGGCCAGAGGAAGAAAGTATTACCTAAAAGGAATATTATGTTATTTTCTAACCAGTCTCAAATTTATGTTAACTCCTTGGCTTAGAGATTTCCACCACATACAGATAATGTTAATTCAGATTTCATACTGCATGTGGTTCAGTAACACTGGAATTTTCATAGAAAATATTTACATTAAAATGTGTGTATCTATGCATATATGTTTCATTGTATGTATGCATTATAAGTACATATAATGCATATATACTTATAGATTCTACATATATAGACAGTCTACGTTTTTTCCCCTCCCAGGAATTGACTACTTTTTTCCATTCTCCTGGGATGGTGGCAGCCCCACCTTGTGCAGTGACCTCAGTTATGACTTTCAGAACCATGTGTCCTGTTCCAGAATGGGCACTACCATCTCAGGCCCTGCTCTGATACCTCTGTAGCCACCACTGTGTCACTTTAAGAGCACAGTGCAAGCTGGTTGAAAGTTTATTGCTCTAATTTTAAGTTTCCACTTCATCTTTGGCTTCTGGAGAATTCTGCGAATTGGTTTGTTAAAAATGCAAACTTTCTAGGTGTTTGTCCCGGAGACCAGCATTATATTAGCTCAGTCCATTACGCTGTTGGCTGCTGTGCTGTTAAAAGTCCCCTGAATTTCCTCAGTCATTTAATGCCGCTACCCATGGGTTCCTCCAAATTTCAGGGGTTTTTTTGTTTTTTTTTTATGATTGTAATGTTTTTCAGAATCCAATACTGAGGAGAGAATGTCTTTGTGGGCAGGCCACTAGCCCTTCTACACTTGGAGCAGAAACATTTAGTAAGGATGGAAAAATTACGGCCCCAATAATGCAGTGTGGTATGTACGTTATGGCTGTTACATTAAGGAAGGGTTTTTTTTCCCCTCTGGTATTTCTTTTCCCTGATCTTCTCTCCTCTTACACATTTAAAGGCTCGGCCATTTAGCACTCTTATTTAAGGAGGAGAGTAACACTAGCAAGGGGGCAGGAGGCTCTCTCCCCAACTTTGGAATCCAAAAGGTAAAGCTGTGAAGGGGAGACAGGGTCCTCGTGACCCGGACGGAAATTTGAAAGAAAGCCTCATGGATTTGAGCAAGGCCTCCTTGCCTCACCCTGCAAGGACAGACGCCCCACGGTGGGCTTGGTGGAGGAGCCCCAGTTGGAAGAGACGTTTCGATTATGTGGATAAAGGTGCCTCCCAAGGAGGGAGAGACCCTGCACTGAGGGCTTCAGTGAAGCCCTTGGGAAAGAGCCAAATGCACAGAGAGGTGTGTGGGGCCCAAGAGAAGAGGGGATACTGAGTCGTTCTCACAGAAAGGTGTGCAAACAATGTATCTAGACAGAGACAACCTTGGTGGACAGTACACAGCGTTATGGAGAAACAGAGTCACTTCTGTGTTCCCACAAGGCCAGGAAAATAGTGGGTAGGACTGGGTAGACTCAGAAGCCATACAAGTGACAATGGGGACCTTGCTGACGCTTGGATCTAAGCAGATGCCAAGTAGGACAGATGCCGCCGGAGGGCTGTCTCATTACTGATGCCTCTCGAATAGTAGATGTCTCTTGAGAAAGAGAGTTGATCCTACATTAATTGAGAAGTAGTTCCAAAACCACAAAGACATGGAGGACAGGAAAGGAAATTAAGTTTGGGCATAGAAACAACAAACTGGTTGGGTTACTTACACGAACTGAATTCAGACCTGTACCGGAAATAATGCTTTTCTCCATCCAAACTTCCCTTTCAAGTCTGTTTATTTATTTGATTAGAAATATTCCACCCTAAAACGTCCAATGTTTTTCTTTTAATATCAAAAACATGTAATACGCCCTAGTCAGTTTGGCTCAGTAGATAGAGCGTTGGCCGTGGACTGAAAGGCCCTTGGTTCAATTCTGGTCAAGGGCATGTACGTTGGTTGCAAGCTTGATCCTCAGCCCCAGTCAAGGCGGCATGCAGGAGGCAACCAATCAGAGTATCTCTCTCACATTGATGTTTCTCTCTCTGTGTCTCTCCACTTCCTTCTACTCTCTCTAAAAATCAATGGAAAAAAATATTCTCAGGTGAGAATTATCAAAAAAACAACAACCCAAAAACATGTACTACTTAGTATACATATTTTCTAAAGCACTGACAGCAAACATCCAAAGCCAAACTCAAACACTTTCTTTCGTTCATCGCACAATGGGATGCTGGGGCCTGCTCAGACTTGCTCCCAAGAACCAATTGTACATATTTCCTCCCAGCCCCATGTTTGCTGATGTCTTTCTGCCATGTAGCTCAAAGTTGGTCATAACAGGAGTATTTACATCATAGGAAGCAGCAAATGCTATACATCAGGGCTTGCCTCCCCCCTGAGAGCCATTGTTCAATGTTTACCAACACACACTGATTCCATATTTTTAGCTCTAGAGAGACATTTTTAAATTCCACGTTTCTGCTACAACTGAATTTATTTTTGGTTTTTGAGCAGAAAATACCAGTCACATATGACAGTTTTTATGAATCCTAGGACTTCCAGGTTCCTGCTTTGGTCAAAGTTTCATGCTTTACAAAGCTTAAGTGACTGGATTTATGGAATGACTGCTATGGTGGGACCCAGTTGCATGCTCCCAACCCCATAGTGCCAACCAGAATCCTACAGAGATGGCACACAGAGAGAGCCACAGCCGCAGCCTCGGAAGCATCAGTGACCCAAGGGTAGGCTTTATATTAGTCCTTTCCTGGAAAATAGTAGTAAGAACTCCCGCCGTGTGGATGTTCTGTGGGTAGATGCACTATCATAATGTTGTTTTTATTCTTTTTTTGAGTACTGACCAATGTCAGACTTGTAAAGAAATGAGTGATGAGGAAATTAAAGGAAGGAAGTGAAATGTACAGAGACAGTATACTTAGTTTATCTAACCTTAGGGAATTCAGAGATAAAGGATGAAAGACTTGTTCCAGAAGCAAAGGGTGGGAGTTTCTTTTATCTATGAAATGAGTATAAGTGAATTAAAAGATCACTCGGAAATGATTTTGTTTATTATCCAGATCTCCTGTGTTTTATCTTTTATAGAAAATAATAATTTGTGAATGCTCTGCACAATGCCCCCATAGGACAAGGGGAGAAGCCATGGTGTGGGGAGTGAAGCTAAAGTCGGGAAAACATAAAGTTAAGGCAAAATAGCCTGAGGGGTTGCCTGGAGGGGAGGAAAAGGGAGGAGAGCTAAAGCTTACAGAAAAGTGAGCACCTTCCAGACCCCACACACACTTCTTTCTACAATAGGGAAAAAGCCTCAGAATTTCATGAACCCAAAGATTTAGACAACATGATGTAGAAAAATGACTGCTGGCTCAGACACCACGCCAGTTCTCTGGACTCTATAGTTTATAACAGTTATTACATTAGCCCCCGATGCCAAAAAAATTATGAACACTGGACATTTCCCTAAGTCACAATCCATTTTCATTTGCAAAGGTTCTACCTTATAATATTTTCCTCTCAGACCTATATTTTTATACAGTGCTCAAAGCTACCCTCCAACAGTGTTAGATCAGTCCAGTAATACAAGAACCTTACACAAACGTAAGTGAATGTTCAAAATAAAGTTAAAACTTTATCATTTTTATATATTCTATAACTTACTAAGTAATCTATATGATTCTAGAAACCACCTTTGCTGGACTGAAAATATATATATACAATTGATATGCACTGGCTGGAAATCTTTTAGTTGAAATATGTTAACTTTTTTTAAAGAAAAATATGGAATGCAATATTGTAGAAACACGCACAAGAGTAAATTGTAGCAGTGCATGGGAAGTTGAGATTTGAGACCCTTCCCTTCAAGAATGAATAAAATAACTCAAATGAAACTTTATTAAGGAGAAATTCATATTAATAGTAATTCAAATTAAGAACAAATGCTATGAGCAGAGAATGAGGATTTGAAGGCAACAATATAATGGGGGGGGGGGGGGGGGGGGGAGAGTCCCAGGGGGGGAAGGCTCTTCCTTATACCCAGTTAAATGTGATAATTATTTCCAATTGAGGATTTTATTCACTCATTCAACAAATATTCCTTGGGGCCTATGTGTCAAGCAGTGGGGATACAGGAGGGAAAAACACACCAAAAAAAAAGATGATATTAGACTATTTTCCTCAGTGTCTGACTTCCTGGGGAGAAGCTAAGGCCCCACAGAAAGCGGAGGTCCCCAACAGAAAGCAGAGGTCCCCAACTGTGTTTGACAAAGTGCTGCCTTAACCTGTGGCTTGGCTCTCTTCTCTGTCCTTGCTGACAGTGTGGTTGAGAAAGGTCTGCTTCTGTATTCTCCCTGGATGCGCAGAGCAAAACCTTTTAAAAGCCCACAGTATGTCGTTAGGGGTGTCTTTCCTCTCTCCCGAAACCCATGAAGTTAGCTAATGGCTTCACATTTGCCTGTAAAGAAGTGTCATCAAAACAAGAGGAGGAAGTTGGGAAATTGCTTCCACTCTCTTTCATAAAGTTCCTTTAGAAGAATTCTACTTCTATCATCTTCCTTCAAAATTAGCTTAATCTTCCCACGTGAGCTAGGTACAAGTTCAGTGCATTAATTCTTGCATGCTTTAGCCATTTGTAATAGAGACCTGGAATACTGTCAACTCTTGAATTCTCCTGTGATTGCCTTAGAACAGCGGTTCTCAACCTGTGGGTTGCGACCCCTTTGGCGGTCGAAGGACCTTTTCACAGGGGTTGCCTAAGACCATCCTGCATATCAGATATTTACATTACAATTCATAACAGTAGCAACATTACAGTTATGAAGTAGCAACGAAAATAATTTTATGGTTGGGTCACAACATGAGGAACTGTATTTAAAGGGCCAGAAGGTTGAGAACCACTGCCTTAGAATGTATCTAGTAGTTTATTTTAAGGGTTTTTTTAAACTTTTTTATTTTATCGGATTGAAATGAGACAAGACTAAGGCCGGAATTGTATGTTCTCTCCAGACTGGAGAGACTGGCTTCAACTCTGCTCGGGGCATCATGAAATGCCAACTGAAATGTATGCCCTGATTTTTTTAATGATCAAGTCTGTTGCATTTGGAACTTTATAATAAAATCTATTTTCAGAGCTTTAGCCATCCTGGTCTCCCATTTTTGTCCCTCAATTATGTTTCTCTCAATCTTGCTACAAAGCCGTCCCGGTGCCCAGAGCATGTCTCCTCAAACCCAGACTGCCTTTCCACCTAGTTAAGTCCAATTCATCAAGTTTTCTGTGAGCATCACCATTCCCTTCAGCTTAGATTAGATTTGTTTTGTCATATATTTGAAGGGAAGCATGTGACTTTCCTGTCTAGCATTTAACAACATACAATTTTTAACGTTTTAATATAGAAACTTGTAGAGAGAATAATATGAATTCCCAGGTACCCATCACTTTCAGCTTCAACAACAACCGATGAACAATTTTTTTTTCTTAAAAATTTAGTCAGTTATAATATATATTTAATAATACTTAGTGATTTTGAATTTAAAAGTTGATTAATTTTGTCTAATGCATATAGTTTTGTAATCGTCGCTGCATCATGATATGAATATACCCATCACCATACAATGTTCCTCTAGCCTGTTTAATGTCAATGTGATACCATCTTTCTGCCAAGTTGCTTTATGTCTTATTATTAACTTGTAAAAATCCTTTATACATCCGGGATTTAACTCCTTAGTCAGATGTATTTTACAGATATTATTTTCCCCAGACTGTGGCTTACTTCTTGTTTTTAAACCAGTAATTTTGGAAGGGCAAAAGGTTTTAATATTCATGAAGTCCAATTTATTAATTTTTTTCAAAATTTCTGATTTCTGTGTGCTGTCCAAAAAATCTAATCAGACAAAGATAAGGTCACAACAATTTTTTTCCAATAATTTCTTCTAGAAGCTTTCTAATTTTAGGTCTAATCTTTAGGTCTGTGATCAGTTTTCAGTTAATCTTTAGGTATAACATAAAGTAAGGGTCAAAGTTAATTCTGTATGAGGTTTTTCAATTGTTCCAGCATCATTGATGAAGAGAATTCAAATATCTCCATCTTTCTGGAAAACCAGTTTACCAGATTTGTGTGGGTCTCTTTCTAGATGTGTTATTTTTTTCCTGTGTTGCACAAATCTGTCTTTAACTCAATGTCACTCATGTTGGCTCAATTACTATAACTTTAGGAAGTTACATTCATTTCAATTACTATAGTAAGTCTTAGGTAGTGTGTATCCTTCAGCTTGAACCTTCCTTTTCAACACAATTTTCAAAATGGTTTTTGGCATTTTTATTTGAATATTAAAATTAGCTTCTTGATTTCTACCAACAACAGCAACAAAAATTCCACTGAAATTCTGGGGTTGCCTTAAATCTTTTCAAATAAATTTTTATAAAATTGACATTTTAACAATATTGAATCTTCTAATCCATGGACATATATCTCTCTCCATTTACTTCGATTGTTTTTCATTTATCTCAGAAATGTTTCACAATTTTTGGTGTGTGGATCTTTCACATATTTTCTTAAATTTATCATCCAGTGAACATTCACCATATGTCAGAACCTGTGGTAAGAATCAGGCTTTTATACAGCTCATCTCCCTTTGGTATTCATGTCACATCTATGAGGCAGTTACTGTGGTCATTATTTTACATGTGAAGTAGTTATTTGAAAGCCTGGGGAAAAGATCAATGACAATGAATTAGTAAATGGATCAATGAAAATCAGATCTGGGCCACAGAGTGCCAGAAGCCATGCTCTTAATCATGATGCTGGCCTGACTTTCCCCTGGCCATCTACTGAGATGTGAATAAAAGGCCAAGTACAATCTCCCTCCTATATATCTCTCTGCCCTCATTTCCTACCAGTGACCACCACAGGGTAGCATCCTCTTCACTAGGCAATATACAGTCTTCCCAGGTCCTGAAACAGCAGGCTCTGCCCAACCTCAGGGTCTCCACACTTACTCTTTCCTTGGCCTGGGATACATTTCCCCTTGATCTCCCTGAAATGCAATTCTATTGGAATTTTATGTTTTGCTCACTGATATATCTCTGGTGTTTGGAAAAATGGTATGTACCTAGTAGATGCTACATAAATATTTGTACAATAAATGAATGAGTATTTAGCTAGAAAATGACAGCTAGGATGCAAGATGGATTTTCTCACCCAATGCTCCAGGTAATTATTGTAGTTAGTTCTGTTTAGTATTGATAATATCACAAGTAAAATCATACTTTCATATTTATTTTATATAAAAGAAAAATATAGAATGTACTCTAGAGGTAGGCCCAAGTCTTTACAGATAGCTCAGTAACTTGAAATCTCACAACCTTAGGCAAGTTATAAATGTCTCAGTCAACTTCCTTGTATATAAAAATTGGAAAGATTATGGTCTGTCTACCATGCACAACTTTTTTCCTGTCTTACATCTTTTCTGTTATATAAATCTTAATTTTCCTTGATTCAATGCAGAAGACTGAGGAGTTTCAGAAAGAAAGGAAAGCACAAAGATGAATATTTTAAGATTTAATCTCATTGTGCATGTTTGTGTGCATGTGTGTGTGCGTGTGTGCACAGCACCTAAGTATGTTCTATGTTTATAAAAGGAGATTAGGGATCACTTGCAGTAAGTAGGCATTTAAAATGTCTATTAACCTTATTCACATTCACTTTCCTGGACAGCTTTAAAATTATCCCTCTTCCAGAATTCCAGGGCCAAACCCCAGCAGGTTTTCAATTACATATATATGTTACACAATTCTCCCTAGTCAGTCACTGTCATTTAAGAATGCTCAGTGATTGAAGAAGGTTTAAGCAAAAATTATTTTTCTTAGTCCCTTTCTTATTGTATTACCATTTCTTTCTACCAACATATATTCTCACACATTTCCCAGTTTTCCCCTTGAGCTGAAGTAAACCGTCATCCAAACCACAACAAAACAAATAAACAAAACACACACACAAAAGTAAATCTTCTTTGTTCTTTTCATTAGAAGTTGTTTATCTTCTAATCCCACCCCTACCCTTGCTAGCACTCATTTTCTCCAAAAGAAAAGGGACTTCCAATATCTTTTTTTGTTGCTTATTATTTTTTTTATCACATTGACAGGACAAAGTAAGTAGAAAAGAAAGTTAATATATATATAAAATAGAGGCCCGGTGCATGAAATTCGTGCACTTGTGGGGGGTCCCTCAGCCTGGCCTGCCCTCTCACAGTCCAGGGGCCCTTGGAGGATGTCTGACTGATAGCTTAGCCCAGTGATGGCGAACCTATGACACACGTGTCAGAGGTGACACACGAACTCATCTTTTTGGTTGATTTTTCTTTGTTAAATGGCATTTAAATATATAAAATAAATATCAAAAATATGTCTTTATTTTACTATGGTTGCAAATATCAAAAAATTTCTATATGTGACACAGACCAGAGTTAAGTTAGGGTTTTTCAAAATGCTGACACGCCGAGCTCAAAAGGTTCGCCATCACTGGCTTAGCCACTCCTGCAGAGGCAGGAGAGGCTCCAGCCACAGCCGCTGCGCTTGCCAGCTGTGAGCCCAGCTTCTCGCTGAGCAGCGCTGCCCCTGTGGGAGCACACTGACCACCAGGGGGCAGCTCCTGCATTGAGCCTCTGCCTCCTGGTGGTCAGTGTGCGTCATAGCGACCGGTCATCCCACTGTTCAGTCGATTCACATATTAGCCTTTTATTATATAGGCTATGTGTGTGTGTGTGTGTGTGTGTGTGTGTGTGTGTGTGTGTGTGTACACATACTAGTGTATATTGACTTCAGAGAGGAAGGGAGAGGAAGAGAGAAATGGAAACATCAATGATTAGAAAGAATCATCGACCAGCTGCCTCCTGCACGCCCCCACTGGGGATCAAGTCCACAACCTGAGCATATGCCTGAACTATGACCTCTTGGTTCCTTGGTTGATGCTCAACCACCGAGCTATGCTGGCTAGGCAGGAAGCTAATTACTTTTAAGGAAGTTTAAGACATATAACCTAGACATTTAAATAATAACAGTCTAGCTTTTTAATTAAATATTAAAAAGATGTTCCTCAGTTGTTAACAATTTATCTCAGTGTTTTCCTAAAAGTGAAATGTAACAATATAAAGTTTAGAATATCAATTGGTATAGCCAATTATTTCTCATTTTATTCAGGTATATCTTTCGTCAATAAGACTGGACAACCATTCAAGCTCCCATAAATTATTTGCTAATGAGTGACTACAAAACATTTTTTAAAACTATCAAGGTAGACCCTACAATCTGAGGTTCTCGATGCATTTGCAAGGATAGCTATCTTACAGTTTCTTCTGATCAAATTTCCATGTACTAGTAGACACATCTCAGTAGTATAACTCAGAAATTTTCTCATTTCATTGGATATCACTTGTGGGTCACTCATGTCTTGCCTCTAAAGTTATATGGCATGTGGCTGGATTAAAAAGTGGGATAAACACCTTGAACATGAGGTCATTTGTTTTCGGTAAAGCTGGGATTTTTGTAAACAAAGCCAAGGAAAAGGTTAGCTAAAAAAGACCTTTTAAATCTCTTTCTGACTCATGCCAGAGAAGGATTTTTTAGGCACTATGAGTATGTTTTACAATATATATAAGGGTCAAAGACAGTGCAGACATTCATTTTTTAGAACTTGAGGTTATATGATTTCAAGGTTGCCTTATTTTCTAATAACATCAAGACCAGGAAACTCACCGGGACTGAGCAGTTTAGTTTAAAAGTTCCTAGTTGTTGGAAGATTGGGAGGAGGGTGAGACAAGGAGGACTTTCTTTCTAATTATTTATCAATATACTTTAATTCCCCATTATAGGAATAAGTGATCCCCAACAGAATATTTAGAATATCCAAAAAATGAAAAGAAAAATTACAAATAGACTTCTACACAGACATGTACTCTTGGTATTTGGGACATTTCTTCCTGTGTTAAGTGTGGTTGTATTTAAATAAAATAAGAAAAATAAATACTGATTTAAACTTCATATAAATGTAATTTGCTGGCATAATCATATTATTAAGTGCTAATTTACAAATATAACATATTTTATATTATTTTAACTTAGCTTTTGTAGATATAATTTATATCTACATCTATATCTTTATATAATTTTTTTTCTGATTAAAGAAATAATACAAGATCTTTAATGGTCCAAAACTTCTAATTCTTCTTGAAATATAGCAAATTTTCTAGAAAGAATTTTTTAAAGGTATATAAGTAATATTTTCTTAGTTTATTTGCATAACTAAGAATATGTGTATTTGCCAGCCATGAGTCCAGCTTCTGGCTGAGCAGTGCACCCCCTGTGGGAGTGCACTGACATTAAATACTTGATATGAAATACTTGATATGAAATTTTACATACATTAAATTAAATACTTGATATGAAATTTTCAACACACATTTTTTCTCATAACATTTTCTGGATGATGGTATATTGTATTCTGTTTTTATGATTTCTTTATTCAAGTATGGAGTCCTGCAACAGTGGCCCTAGGCTGCTAGGAGTCTGGGCCTGTTATTCTCCTGGGAGGAAACCTTTATTTTTGCCAGGTTAATAAAAGCAATAATTTTGGGTATGAGGCTTTCAAGTCTCCCTGGTGGCCTGGAAACGGACTGGCTAGGGTCAGAGGGAAACCTGAGTGTCCTGAAGGGCCTCTGAACTTCTCAGAGTGTGGTTTTCTTAAACCTTTGACCATATTCAAAGAAGGAAATACGTTGTACCCAGTACAAACACATATGTAATCTGAAATAAAAATTTCCTAAAACCTTATTTAATTTTACCACAGGATGTACTTTTTTTTTAACTACTTGATTCTATTGCATCAAATTATATCATTCACAAGCCATTAAATTGAGTATATTACCTCTAAGTAGCTGTGCCATCAATTAGAAAAAGAAATAAAAATATCATTAGATTAGAGCTTGAGGTTCTCAGGACTTGCCCCACCCCATACTGACTTTTTAAAATCCCATTTGAAAATAATCAAAGGTGAGGCATGTATAAATGATATATAGGAGATTAAATCAGATTTCATAATACATAAACAGAAAATTGATCAATTGTAAAACATCTTTTTCCTCTACCAGTTCCTTCTACACCATTAAGCCTTCCAGAAAAAAAGCAAAATGTTGTCAATAAGAATAGAAAATGGCTTGACATGTTTCTTACCAAGAGAAACAAAGAAAAATTATTAAAAAGTAAGTAAGCCTTAATCAAAATATTTGGAAATTTTACTTGTATTTACTCTACACAGATTTATTTTCTACAACTGGTCCCATGAACTAGAATCTGAAAAGAAAGTTTGACCAAAACAAGGTTAGATTTATTCACTGACAGACCTTCTAGAGGCCTTTGAATTAGTGAACTCATGACAATGAAGTTTTTCCAAGTATTTATTCTTCCTTACTTTTAATCTAAGAATAAATAATCATCTGCCATTAAATTACTGGTAACAGATAAAAGTAAAGGCAAAGAATAGTCAGACACCGAACATATCTGTTATTCCTGCTCTTGTTTTCTTTTATAGGCAAGCAAATTTTTATAGCTGAAAACTGGCATTTTCCTCTGTGCCATTACATGTCAGACTGATTTAAGATTTTTGTAAAGTCCTAAATTCAACTTTTGTTGCATGAAAAACAATGTAAGGCTTACTTTTTTTCCTTAATTTTATGAGCCAAATAATAGACATGTGTATTATTCTAGCTGCCTGTTATTTTCACCAGGATTTACCGTACCTGCCTAATGAGACAGCTAAAAGTACCGTAAAGGAATGCTAAAGTGTCTCTAAGAAGTTTATTTAGCAAGCCTTTACTAGTTATTTAGCTTTGGGAAGTCTGCTGATATAAGGGTAGGGTATCATTTTTCAGGTTTAACATTGGCTCCTGGTCAAAAAAAGAGAGAGAGAGAGAGAGAGATTATTTCTTTGTCAAATTAAGTCATTTTTCAAGGATCCCAGGGGGAGAATACACTTACTGGCTTCATATAACAGAATTTGGTAAGGAGGTAAGGTCAAAAACATTGTTCTGAAAGTGAAGTGAGAACCAACAGCTGAGAAATGTATATTTAAAATGCAGGTTCACATGAAGTAGCAAAAGTTCAAAGTCTGTCTTTGTTTCCATTTCTATGTGTTCCGTATCTATTGCACTGAGAGGCAGTAGTTGAGTGTTTGGAGTAATTTGTACGCTCATGTCAGGAAGGGTGGTGATTAAGAGAGCCTCTCTCCAGATACCGCCATGAAGTTGGCAATTATTTGCAACTTAATCGCTCGCTTTGCTCCTCTTGGCTTATCTATCTGCTTCTACACAAGCACATTCAGTCAAATGCATTTTACAGTTGATTCTCATATGCTCTATGCTACAGGCAAACACTGTAGGATTTTTTTTAATTTTAAATTTTATGTACATTATGTTCCTTTTGGTCCAGGTAATTTCCTTCTATACCAGGGGTGGGGAACCTTTTTTCTGCCAAGGACCACTTGGATATCTATAACATCATTCGTGGGCCATACAAAATTATCAACTTAAAAATTAGCCTGTTGTATTTGATCAAACACTTAATTAACTCACCCCTAATTCCTTGGCAGGTCCAGACCAAATGATTGCAAGGGCCTTATATGGCCAGACATTCCCCACCCCTGTTCTATACTATAAAATTTGACAAGACCATTTGAGACATTTTCTTTAGGTTTTTTTTTTTTTCTGAGTAACTCAATCACACCGAATTTGACTATTTCTAGAATAAGAAAAATGCATACTTCAATACTGTCAACATATTTTTAAAGAAATTGAAAATTAACCTGCATGAATATTTTTGAGGGAATAGAATTGAATTATTTTGGATTTTTCCTTCTATCTTAAAGGGGAGAAATGAGCATTATAGAAAAATAATTATTTGTCTTCATCTACTTTCCCCCCTTTTTTGGGTCAGCTAAACAATAATTATTTTTAAAATAAAACACTTTAGAATTACATTTTAAAAGAAAATGAAGAAAATAATTTTATGAATTATCACACATATCAGGTACTCTATTTTATTTTTTCATTTCTTCAGCCTCACTATTTCTTCAGCCTCACTATTCATTTTTTAATGTAATTTTTTAAGTCTATGTAGCAAGTCTTAGTGCTTCCTCAATATTTGTTCTCCCCTTTTCCACAGTAATAAAAGTTTTAACTGGGTACGCGGTTGCCAAGCCAAAGGCGCTATCTCCAGCATCCTTTGTGATGAGTTACGGCCACTCAAATGCTGTGTGTCTCATGTTCTCATCTTTCAAGTCTTACAAAGTCTTAAATTCTACCTGGTATATGATAAGCACTATTTACATTTTAGGAAGAGGGAGAATATGCATGTGAAGGAAAACTCTACTTCTAGATCTTGTTATAAAACAAGTAGGCAACATTTCCCAAGTTTCTTACCCTTTTTTTCACTAACGTGGAGATGCCAGAACTGAAGCAGCCATGTGAGCCCCATGTTAGCCATGGAAAGAGATTGGCAGAGCCACTTCCAGGTCCCTGGATGCCTGCCTACCATTGAATTGTTATATGAAGCAGAAATAAATTCCATCATGCATAACCCACTGAAATTTGGAATATCCAGGTAATATGGATTACTAATAATTCTTCTTTTAGACATTTTTCTTAGAAAAATAAAACTAGATATTATTTTTAAAATTGAACTTAGAGAGTTTTTGGCAAAATTATTAAACACAACTTTGCAAACTAAGAAGCATTTTATATATATATATTCTATTTTAACAGACTAAAAAAAGTACCAAGACATTATATGTTAGTCAAATCTGAGTAGTTATGATTATACTAACACGTAAGAAGAAAGATTCTCAACTTCAAATTCATTACTTCACAGGGAAATGTCAACAGTGTGGTGTTTATCTTATCCTTACAATTTCTGTTAGACACGCATTACGCAGCTGTTATGTAAGGCACTAACCAAAGCCAAAATAAAAAAGGACCCAGTAATTCATATACTTTGTGTGTGCACATGTGTATGAGTGTATATTCAGAATAGCCTTCCAACAAAGCCTCCTGTCTTCAAATTCTTTCTTTTCCATACAAAATAATATTAAATGGGAACTATAATTGAAAAATTAAATTTGAAGTTTTAAAAAGAAGTTCTTCCTTTTCCAATTCATGCCCCACAAAGTCACCAGAAATTGTAACTTTTATCCTTATTTTTCAAGGTAATTTGCTGTAATTCAGAACTCTAAGACTTCCCTGTGTTGATTAAATTCTAATTTGGGGATGCATATTTGGAACTTTTCAAAATCAAGTGTCAACCCACTTTTCTGTCCTCTTGCCCTATCTTTCCCTGTCTCATACTTTAGCCAAATAGACAGAATTAGTCATGAGTTTCCTTTTGTTTCCATAGCACAACTGATTTGCATAATAGAACACTAATCACATTGTTTTGTGGTTACTTGCTTATCTGCCTCCTTAATTATACTATGAGTTTGTCACAGACCTGGGCCTCATATAATTTGCATATTATACTTCAAAGAATTTATTTCAACCATTTAGTATTGCCTTTTAATTTCAAAGTTGTTTCTTCTAAATATTGCCTGAACCCTTTAGAGGTAGGAATAGAGTCCTTTAAAACCATAAAAAGAAAAGTTTCTTATATTAGCCATTATGTATATTTGTGTATGTGTGCTTTTACATCAGATGTTTAGCCAATAAGCTACATCAAAAACAAATAACTTTTTTTAAAAAAACATTATGCAAAACATTCACATATACAAAAATACACATAATACTCCAATGACCACCTGTGTCGGCTTCAATTATCAGTTCACTTCCAACCTCTTTCATTTGTACTCGCTCAATTCTCCCTGTATGAACTATTTTGAAGCCAATTCCAGAAGTTATATCTTTTCAGTTGTAAATAATTTAATTTTTATTTCTAAAAGATGAGACCTCTTTTAAAAAATATAACCATCATGCCATTGCCACAAATAAAAACAATGTTTAAGGTCATCAAACATTCAGTAGTGTTCAAATTTCCAATTTAAAAATAAATAAGGACACATATATAATACCTTAATCAATAAAGAAAATTACTTAAAAATAAATGAAGAAAATGTTTTCAACTTATAATGTATATATTACCTATGAATGTCTTTATTTTTATATTTGTCCTTTAGAGTTTTTCACTCACTATATATTGCTGTAATAATATAGCATTTCTTCTCCTTATATTACCTTTATATTGGTATTTGGGTCTATCAGCTGGATCAGAATTGGTTGTTTTGTTTGTTTTCTTCCTCATAAGACTACTTTAGGATGATGTCACATTCTTCAATCTGGAGGCACAGCATAGCATTAAATGTGTCAGTCCAGCCTTGGAATATTGTACTTAAAAGTAATTCTTAGCTATTTAGATTCTGTTCTTACCAATAGAAATCTTTTGCCATAATTTAGGAACATAACTTTCAAGCTTTAAAATAAGAGACCCAGCTGGGCCAGCGTGGCTCAGTGGCTGAGCATGGACCTATGAACCAGGTGGTGACGGTTTGATTCCTGGTCAGGGCATATGCCTGGGTTGCGGGCTTGATCTCCAGTAGGGGGTGTGCAGGAGGCAGCTGATCAATGTTTTCTCTCTCTCTCTCTCTCTCTCTCTCGCTCTCTCTCTCTCTCATTTCTCCCTCTCCCTTCCTCTCTGAAATCAATAAAAATATAAATTTTTTAAAAGAGTCAGAGACCCAGCTCAACTTACAGTTTTTTGTGTTTTGTGTGGTTTGTTTTAAAGCTAAATGAGTCCGTTTTGTCAGGAAAAAGACATTAAGTCAAATTTGGAAGAAATAAAAACTATAGCTAAAAAACATATATTTATTTGCAAGGTATTGTAAAAGGAGATTGAACCACAAGATTAAATGGTTAAACGAATCAAGGATGCCATAAAGAGAAATAGCATGTTAACTCACATATATATGGAATCTGAAGAACAAAATAAATTGATGAATAAAATAGGACCAGAGGCATGGATAAATGAAATAGACTAGCAGATCTCAGAGCAGAGGAGGGTAGGGAGGATAGAAGGGATTGACCAAAGAATATATACAGTATATGCATATATGTATAACTCATGGACACAGACAATAATGTGGTGAAGGCCTAGGAGGAATGTGGGGGCATGATAGAAGGAGGCAATGGTGGGGAAAATGGGGGACATCTGTAATAAAGTCAACAATAAAAAAAAAGAAAAGAGAAAAAGAAATAAAGTAAGGTTTACAATATATGTTCAAGCAAGTCTGTAAAGAGAGGTTGCATATGGTTGGGATAACTTTTATGTAGAGTAAATATGTTTAGTTAAACATGTAGGACTTTGAGAAAATTTAAAAGCAATCAAATATGATGATGAACAGTTTGGAGACTGTCATGCTTAGTTTGAAGAAGGCATGTCAGTGTGTGTGTGTGTGTGTGTGTGTGTGTGTGTAGTGGGGAGGTCAGGGGGGTAGATTAAAAGTTATGGTAATCAATTTTAGGTGTGATAAAAAGAAAGTTTAAAATAGTTGAAAGGATATAATTTGGACTCATTATGACTAACTCCAGAAGAGAGACCTAGAACTGGTGAATAGAGGCTGTAAGTAGATAGATTTGGCCTCAATAATATAAAGAAATTTCATCTATACTAAATTGAAATGAGTTAAATTTTGGCAGCTTCTTGATAACTTCTTTAGGATTGTTGTATATGTCATCTCTGCTTTATATCAAAAACCACAAGATCCTTTTAGGATGCTCTGGAGTGAAATCTAAAGCAATAAATTCTAAGTGAAATAGAAGCCACATCCTGGTTGAAACCTTCAGAAAGTAAACTTATTCCCATAGTATATTACTTAGCTAACATATTTCCTAAAACTTGTCCTGCCAAATCTTGTCACTAAGGATGTAATACATGGAGTGAGAAGTTGTATAAACAGTTTTAGCTTCGAATAGCCTTCCAATACTAAGATTTTGTCGAGTTTGTTCTTTTAGTATTTGTCAACATCATCATCAATAACATTCTTCTATTAGCCTAAATCTTGGTGATCACAATTCAACTAAAGCAGAGAGTATCAGGTTTCATGTTTTCAGGTCCCCAACATTATTGGAAGACAAGAATTTAGGACAGTTGAGAGGAATGTCTGAATTCCAGGTCCATTTGGGATTCTAGAGTATTTCTAGAGCTGGCTAGGAAGTGGAGGTAAAAAAAAGTATAGAGGCAGACAGAGTAGATTTCTGGGACACACTAGCAAAAATACCCTTATTATTTACTCCTAGGAACCTGGGCGTGCTGTTTGGTCCAGGCTACCAGATTTTGGCTTGTTTTCTTTCTTTTTCTTTTTTTAATATATTTTTATGATTTCAGAGAGGAAAGGAGAGGAAGAGAGAGATAGAAACATCAATGATGAGAGAGAATCATAGATTAGCTGCCTTCTGCACATCCCACACTGGGAATCAAGCCTGCAGCCATGACCTCCTGGTCCACAGGTTGATGCTCAACCACTGAGCCAGGCAGGCTGGGCTTGGCTTGTGTTTTCAATTGGAACGTCTAAATCCTTTTGTCCTTGATTTTTCCATCTTATCCTTGGCTGTTTCTGGATGCCTCTACTAGTTGCCTAATGGCAGGATACCACCCTCCACCTGCCCGTCTTGAATTCAATGCGCACGTGACCTATGCAACACCACCTCCTCCCTTCCAGGTGCCAACATCTCCAGAGCATTTGGCCTCCTCTCCACTCACACTCCCATCCTTTTTTGCCTTTTCTCCGTTCATTCGGAATTTCCAGAATCCATCAAGGTCTACTTGTTTCAAACCCAATAGATCTAGACACAAGATTGATTATTCAGAAATTATAGTCACTATACTCCTTCCAGGATGTATACATGTGCATGGGAAAAGCAGAGGAGCATCTGTTATATCCAATGAATGATCCTAACCCTTTCCCAGTCCTCAGTAACCCTGGGATATGGCACCCTCCTCCCTCTCCTTGGTCATCCCATGGCTACTCCTGAATCTCTGCTCAGGCCATCACTCCATCAGCCCCCAGAAGCAATTAATACCCCTTTATTCTACTTCACCATGCTGCATACTTGCCTATATGTTAAAAGTATATGTTAATAGTTTTAAAATTATTAAAACTAAATATAAGTTAAAGATGCTATGGGGAAAAATAAAACTACAGCATTAATTACCTGCCATATCTAGGCTTTTCATATTGCACAAACAAAAAACACACAGGTATGTGTGAACTGATTATTTTGCACAAAATACTTATTCACAAAAATATTCACACTATGGCAGTTATTTATTTCACTATTAATCTGTTATTTGAATAAAAATAAAATAGGTCTGTTTTAAGGAGATAACATTTGAAATATTGGGAAATGATTTTATATCTGCTCAAATTCAATTATTTTTATTCTAAGGAAATATTTTTTAAATTACATATCTTCCTGTGAAAATCATTAAAATAGTATATTCCCTGACTGGAGTAATAAGTAATTGTATTTTTATTTAATGTACAGTCCCAGAAAGTCAACAATTGAAAATGGGGAACAAAAAGTATATATATGTATATACACACACACATACATATATTTTATATGTATGTACACACACAAACATGTGCACATATATACATACCCACTCGTGAAGAGAGATAGACTGAGACAAGACAGAGGGGTAAAAGAGGGAGAGAATATGAAGACTTACTAAGGCATCATGTAATAATCATTAGGGCTCAATATCAAAACCAATTTTTTAAACTTGGAAAATTGTTGGATGATTTCTTATGAGAGTAATTTCTTCATGCTAAGCTTTAGACAATTAACTCATTTTTAGTTAATCATTAAGTTAAAAAGTACCCTGCACAAACAATTGAGGATTTCTTATAGTTTGTTTTATATAGACATAAAAAGTTGTCTAACACTGCTCATCAGTCTTTTTTTTTTTAAGAGCTTTAAAATACTCTAAATTCTTGGTAAGTTTTTTTTTCATGTCCTCTACTCCTTTCATTTAATCTGTCTAAACAGTGTAAATTTTAGTGATTGGAAATGTCTTAGGATACACAAATGCTGACCCATAGGTAGGTACATGATGAAATAGAAGTAGATACATTTACATGTCATGGCTCACGAGCTTGAAAACTCATTACTCTCTTTCTTCATACATTTTTATCTACTAATATTTAACATACTATTTATATTCTACAAATGGAAAGAAGAAAGCTTTTGGTTTTCTTTAAGTAGTTTACGTTAAAATCATAATATTGATTTCTATGCACAAGTGTGCAAAACATTCTGATTCGATAGCCTGATATTTTAACAGGTAGTGATCACAGGAGAAAACAAATGAAGGACAGTCTTATTAATCTTTTATTTCCTTACTGGGATTTCAAAGGCCAACCCAGGTGAACCCCACCCCTAAACCCTCACTCCCCTACCCTACACCCTTGCACATACTGCTCTAAATCACCAAGCAGGTCATTGTGTAATCCCGGCATGAATCTCTGACCTCTATCTGTCTGACCTTTTCAAATAAGCTTTTACTCACCTACTAATTCACTCAGGGCTGTCACCAAAGTATGGGCCCATCACAGCCTAACATGTGGAGTCCAGCAGGTACCTGTCACTCATTAGCCTTCACTTCAGAATCAGGTCATTTGTGCTGCTGCTGCTGCTGTGATTGGGGCACAAATCATCCACGAAGTCCCGTGTTTTGAGGCTCGGACCCAGCCCATACTATTTAGATTTAGTGAGGGATTCTTGCCCTTGAAGCCATGGATTGTGATCATGACAACACGAAGAGAAGAGCAATAATCATTCCCACTCCCCACCGTCCCAAATTCTGTATCAAGACAAATTCAGGAAGCTGTCTCATAAGAGCAGTAAAAGAGACAGTACATCTTGCCATGTTTTACAGAGATACTGCACTTGAGTTCGGAGAATATAGGGATGCTGGAGATCATGAATATAAGGAAAGTAATGAGTCAGAACGTGAGAGTGAGTGAATTCTAAGAGAACAAGAAAAATTATTATAGGAGAAAGTCTAAATTAAGTCAAAGGACTTGTGAAAATTACAAATGTGGAGTATATATTGCTTGCATCTGTGTAGCAAGTAGTATTTGCCTACAAACAACCTGTGCTGGGCAGGGTTCCTCTCTGCCACGAGCAACTCTGGCAGCCACCACATATGCCCTGCAAACACCATTGTCATTGCCAGGTAGGCCATGGAGAGAAAGAGATGGTGAGAGCACATGTGGCATTGCAAACACCTCTAGTTCACTTCGTTACCAATATGACAACACTATGGTTTTGTCCAATGGGCATTCCCCTTTCCACTAACTGAATTTTCCAAGCAATATATTATTTGCAAATGAGAAATTAAAAAACAAGACTTTGTAATACGTTATATGAAGTATCTTTGTGCCCAGAGGCATGCATTATATTGCTACCAATAAATTTCAGATTTTCATTATTATGAAACGCAAGAGCACAACTATCTAATTTATGAGGCTGGAACTTTTATGTCCCAGTTCCATCACGTTTTAAGATTAAAGCATGTAGCGTTACTAAGAGGAAGGGCACTTTTCAAGAACTTCACAGTTACTACTGCAACATGTTAAGCAGGATTTAATTAATCTAGAATAGACTGTCTCCAAAGCAATTAAACCAGCTATGTCATACCCAATATATCTCTCTGTCATATTCCATAGGATGGCAAATTTGTTTCACAAAGATATGTAGTAAGTTAAGTAGATGCAGAAGTTACATATCAAAGGAATCTGGTTCTCTTAGGTAAAATTGAAAACTTGTGAAAGATGTGAACCCTTTGATAAATCACTTGAAATTATGTTTACTGTCAATTTTAAAAAAAGGATATGCACTGTATTTGTCTCATTAAGGGAAAAAATAAACAAATGCTGTGAACTGATCCACCAATACCATAATATGTTTGGCACCAGAGCTGAGTGCAATCCAAGAGATGCAGTAAAACCAGAAGTTGACATTGTAACAAAGGAAGAAGAAATGCTATATTGCTTTATAGGGAAAAGTCTGTTCTTTTGTAATGAAATAAAAGCACCTGTTACCGTAAGAGAATATAAATGCCAAAGGGAATAGTTCTGCTCATAAAATTTTCTACTTAGAACTGCAAAATTCAACTCAGTAAATCAAAATTGTATGCAATAAAAGAAAAGCCAAGGCCTAGTTTTATTGTGAAAATGGTGTTTTAAAGGCTCACTAGACCATCAATTCTGTCACAATATTGAAAAAAGAAAACTACAGTTCACTATCCAATTGGCCCCTTCTTCCAGAACAAATTTTAAATTGGATTCAAACATCATTTATGTATAATATCCAACTGATGTTGACATCTGGCATATAAACTTTCTGCTTGCTCCTCAGAAGTTCATTGTATGCCTCTTTGCTTTGAGTCTCCATTTGTTCCTTTTTCTCTAACCCCTTTCTTTCTATTAAACGTATATTGAACACCAACTATGTGTGTGACACTCCAATAGGTCTGGGGGGTGGGGGGGATATATGAAGCCTGGGCCAGGGTAAGAGCAGCGGGGACCCCAGTGTTCTCGATGCACCAGGCCCAAGCTGGAGTCCCCATTTCATGAGTAGGGTCTGGACAAAAGAAGGGTGCCATCCTCTCCCAACCACTTGCCAGGGCTGAGCCTGAGCAGCAGCAGCTGGGGAAGGAGGAGAAATGCTGAAGTCGTGCTCTTCCCAGGACCAAAGCCCTTTGACTGGGGCTTCGGTGGCAGGAAGCCGGTGTCCTTGGCTGCAGCCCTCTGAGATGGAGCTCACCTTGCGGAGCTGGGGCTGGGGAGGTAGAGTGGTCTTAGTTCAAATATCACAGGTTCTTGTCTTTCTCGCCAAATGTTCATAGATTTTCTTGGCTAGATTTTTCTTTATTTGCTGTTTGCTCTTAAGACCGTTTCCACATGCTGTAAGTAACTGGGTTTTTCAGCCAAGTTTCACTGTTTTCTCTGGTGAGTGGGCCCGCGGAGGGTCCCAGGTTGCCTTCTGAAGGTCAGTCTCCTACCTCATCATTCTAAATTGAACAGTTGTCATCAGCACGTGAAATAGAGAACTTTCTGAGCAGCCGTCCATATCCTTTGTTTTTCAGATGGGTTATTAACCTTTCTCTAATGACTTGTTAGAATCCTGAAGTGAAAGGAAGTTGCTATTTTATTTTGAATTTTACTTCTTTCCATTTTCCTTTTATCCTTGCTTCATTGTAATTTTTCATATGTTTGCCTCACTTGATTTTAAATGATGCCTAATTGATAATCCTTTTTTTCATTTATTGATTCTGAATATCAAAATAGTGTCTCTTTTAGTTTATTATTTATTTCACTATGAATGTCTATCAAACCCCTGCATTTTCTGTTATAACTCTGTCAACATGTTTGTCATGATACTCTCTACAAATCAGTGCTCTGCTTAACTACTGAGCTCAACACCACTATGGTTGGTTTCGCCAGTGACAGCAACCTTTATGGTAAGCCAGTATTTCCAGCTAATCAATCATGGAGAGAATGGCCTCTGAAAAGTCACACTTCTGTGGGCCACAAATGTTACTTTATTCCACAGCTCCCTCTGTTAGGGTGGCACCAATGTGTGCAGCATCACTCGATGTCCCTTCCTGCTCCTAGCCTGCCTCTGAGAGCAAGGACTCTCTTTCAACCCTATCTCCCCTCCATGTAAATCTTCTCAGGATGAGGTTGACAGTCATGGGCTCTTCTCTTTGGTTTAAACATCTCATTCTTGGTATCTGATGACTACAAATTGCCATCACAATTCTTCCCACCTGACCTCTAGCTGTCATGCAAATGAGATCCTTCTTGCCAGTCTTCCTATTTTATGGTTCCCAAAGAACCCTTGCTGTAAATGTACTGACTTCAAATAATCTTTGCTTCATTTTGTAGTCACTTGATGTCCTTCAGAAAAATAAACAGAAGAAGAAGGAGAGAGAGAGAGAGAGAGAGAGAGAGAGAGAGAGAAGGGAAGGGAAACATAAAACTTACTGAACAATAAATTAGAGTGTACAGATACTTTTGCCATGCACACTAAGCTATATCTTGGGTAAATTAATGTATAATATATATTTTATATAGTTTTGTCATATATTAAAAATGATGTACATTAATTATTTATTTTATTTAAATATTCTGAACTCTGTGCCTCCTGAAAGTTGCTATGACCCAAGAGCCTAATATCTTGTGTGATATTTAAGTTGATGTCCCCAGTAGTTACCAGGCACCCAATACATGCTTAATGAATATTTTTTAATATATTTTTAAATGAATGAATAACTTCATTATGGCTACCACATACTTTGAGCAAATTTTGTTGGCTTGGTACTACTTACACCAAATAACAAAATCTAGGCACAAAATTGAGGAAGTAAACTTTTAGGGAAAAAAAATTTTAATCTCAGAAGCGTTTGGTTAATGCTAATTAACAGCTATCAATGTAATTGAACTCTTTCCTACAATTTGCTATTATTGGTCACCATCTGGTCTAATTAATAATAGCTCTTCTTCACTAGTTCTGATCATCAGCCAAATTTCATTTTCCCCAATCTGGCTTGATTAAAAAATATTGTGACTCCATCTGTAATAGCCTTACTTTTCTAATAAGCCAGAAACATGGCTGCTGATTATACCAATAAAGCTAGGTTCTCGCATATCTAGTCAGGCCCCATCTTGCTATTCATTCAGAAGGTATGTAAGAGGCTGAAACTCCTTGAAAGGACCCTTTCAGAAACAAGATCTCAATATAACATAAACATTATTTTAGAGGTTTAGAATTGAAGTGTGCACTTCGGAAGTCAGTGATACTGTGCAAACATGCATATCAATTAAGCATAGAAATTATAAATAATCAATAGTCACAATACTATCAAGTAAATTATGTATTTTAGGTTTTAGAGACTAGGGCATCCTTTTTATAATGACAAATAACTTTTATTTTATACATGTATTCACAAGAATGAGAACAAATAACTCTTATTTTATACGTGTATTCTTGTAAAGAATTTCCAATAATACATGGTGTTTTTTTTCAGAATCAGAAAGATTTATATTATACTAATTTAATGCCTGATACAAAATATAGGTGGTATTCAGCTATAGATATTTTTCTATAATCTATTCAGTCTGAATTTATACTTATAGCTAGGTTGACCATTTGTGGATTGCATAACCATCCTAGCCTTTGCCTGTTCTCCCCCAATATTAGTGCCTTCTTTGAGTATCAAGAATCAGTTATGACAATAAATTATATAATCACCTTACCTATAGCAATTATTATGTTGGCATGTATCCCCCATAGATAAGGAAGGACTACTGTATTTATTTTTTTACATTTTTTAGTTGTTACCCTAGAGTTCACAATATACATTCACAACTAGTCCAAGTTTATGTTCAAACTAGTGGCCCGGTGCATGAAATTCATGCACATGGGGTAGTGTCCCTCAGCCCGGCCTATACCTTCTCCAATCTGGGACCCCTCAGGGGATGTCTTAAACTGGCAGTCGGACATCTCTCTTACAATCCGGGACTGCTGGCTCCTAACTGCTCACATGCCTGTCTGCCTGATTGCCCCTAACCACTCTCCTGCACCCTCTCCAATCTCGGACCCCTCGGGGGATGTCCTACTGCTGGTTTAGGGCAGTCAGACATCCCTCTTGCAATCCGGGACCACTGGCTCCTAACTGCTCACCTGCCTGCCTGCCTGATTGTGCCTAACCACTCTGCCTGCCAGCCTGCTTGTCCCCAACTGGCCCCCCCTGCTGACCTGCTTGCCCCCAACTGCCCTCCCCTCCTGGCCTGATCGCCCCTAACTGCCTTTGCCTCAGCCCTGTCACTATCACTTTGTCTGGACGGCAGCCACGGAGCCGGCTGGGGCGACCAAGGAAGTCAACCCTCTGTCTCCCGCCAGCTCTCCAGCCAGCTTGGCTTCCTTGGTTGCTGGGGCCAAGCCTCCTGCCCGCTCCGGCCAGCTCCATGGCTTCGGCCGACACCGCCATCTTTGTCACATCAATTTGCATATTCCCTCCTTATTGGCTGTGAGTGCCTCCATCTTTATCGCAAAGTGATGGTTAATTTGCAAATTACTCTTTTATTAGATAGGAAGGATAATACTAGTAATAAAATAATATTTATTCTCTCTCCCATCCCTTGCATCATGGTCATCCATTCCATCTATAATAATAAAAGCTTAATATGCTAATTAGACTGGACATCCTTCCAGATGACCTTCCGGACAAAGACAGGGCTGCAAGGTCTGAGGCAAGCCACAGCAGCTGTGAGGGCCAAGCCCCTTGCACGAATTTCATGCATTATATGTCTAGTAGACATATAAATAAGTCACTCCATCATGGCTACTGCATACTTGTTTTAAGGCTGAATGGTGACTTTAAATTTTTTTATGTGCAGAACCAAACCAGAAGTCATGATTTTGAGGACATATATTTCTTATGACTTAATGCTTTGAAAGACAGTAAAAGTTATGGCAAACAAATTTCTTCACTTTTTTATACCTATGATCTATCTATATCTATTATTTATCTATCTACTAGAAGCCCATTGCAGGAGGATTCCTGCAAGAATAGGGCTTCCACGGGCCGATCACGCCAAGCCCCTCCACCCAGAGCTGCAGACGGGGGTCCCACCCACCCAGGGCTGCACATGGGGGTCCCGGCTTGGGGCGGGGCTTAGGCGGCCCATTCGTGCCACCAAGCCCCTCCGCCCAGGGCCGCACATGGGGGTCCTGGTTAGGGGCAGGGCTTAAGCGGCACATGGGGGCCCGTATGGCAGCTCGCGCTGGCCTGCCCTGCCTGCAGTATGCAAATTAGCCGTCATCTTTGTTGGTGGTTAATTTGCATATCGCACTGATGAGCCAATGGGAGGCGTAGCGAAGGTATGGTCAATTACCATATTTGTCTATTATTAGATTAGATAATAGAAATAAAATCATAGTAATATGGCTTTTTTTTCATGTTTTATGCCTCTTCACAAATGCCATTACCAAAAAATATCCTTTGCTAATCACCTTACCTGAAAAAATACATCCCTTGCCTTGCAGTTTCTCTACCCCTCACTGAACTCTATTCTCCTAGCAAATATAACTGACATTATAATTCTTTATTTACTTATTTATTTACTTATTACCTGTCTAGTTACTTATTATCTGTCTCACTGACAATATATACAGTGACATAAAAGCAGGAAATTTCTCTGTCTTATTCATCACCATATCCTAACATCTGAATAGACCATTCTCAATAATTATCAATCAATAAATATTTTTATATAAATGAAAGATGAAACTAATATATTCCAAGAAAACAGCTATCTTATTTAACTTGTCTGGTCCTCTTTTTCTTGTATTACTTCTTGTCTTTCATGTCATTATTATTGATGTAAGTTTATGCACCAGCAACAGGACCTTATTATTATGTTGATTAGCTGGCTTTATCAGCATTTTATATTTTTTAACTAATCAAAATAAAAATACTGGCATTTACTATGTAGCTCAAACAAGTTATTGACATAAAGTGGTTAAAATAACTTAGGAACGTTTGATAATTAGGGAGAAATTTCGTTTTTACCCACTACCCATTGGATAGGAGTGCAAAACAAAGATGACATTTGTTATCCTATATAATAAAAGCCCAGTGACCATAACGGCATCATGACCGCTTGACCAATCACTATACGGTGCACTAACCACCTCTTGGTTCCTTTCCCCAGCCCGCAGGCTCCAATCACCAATGGCGAATGGGGAACCGGAGTGGGTGGTGGTAAGGGTTGGGACTGGCAAGCGAGAGGAACAGCCAACCTCTTGGTCCCTCCCCCCGGCCTGCAGGGAACCAAAGTGGGTGGCAGGGATGTGGGAGGCACCAGGCCAAGGCCCCTCCCCCACCGGTCACCCCACACACAGAGGGTGACCCTCGGCAGGGGTGGGTCAGCAAGCGGGCAGCAACAGCTGACCTCTCAGTCCCTCCCCCGGCCGTCAGGCTCCCATCATCAGATGGCGAACGGGGAACCAGCGGGGGGTGGGGGGAGGTGACAGCAAGATGGCCCTGATCACAGGCTAGGCCTAGGGACCATGCTGCACATGATTTCATGTGCTGGGCCTCTAGTGGGAAATAAAGAAGCTAAATTTTCTTTTGCACACCAGAATGAAATGTTTTACTTCAAGTTCCTACAGAGACACCAAAGGTAAACTCAGACTACTCCAATAATTTATTTAGATCCTTAAATGGTTTCTTTTTTAGGTAAATATTCAGTCTTTTAAATCTTCTCTCCTCTTTTGTGCTCCTCTGGATATAGAGAGAGAGAGAGAGAGAGAGAGAGAGAGAGAGGGAGAGACTGGATCCTTTGAACTTCATGGAAAGATCTCTTACATACCTATTAGCTTTGTCTCTTATTGGCATCAAAGGATATGTAGTTACTAATAACAAAGGGAAAACATACATTGGGACCCTTACTTTCCTACCCAACCCAGACTCTCCCAGAAGCATGCTCCTGTTAACAGTCTTGCCCAGGTGCTTGTGCCAAAAACCTTGGAGTCATATTGATGTCTATCTTTCTCTCACATATCCCATCCCATCTGTCAGCAAATTCTATTGGATTCACTATTAAATTTTATCAAATCTCTGACAGCTGCCCACCAACTCTCCCCCTACAAATGTGGTCCAAGCCACCATCATCTTTGTCCTCATAATTGCAACATGACCACTCTCTCTTATGTCCAGTGTCACCACAGTTATTCACACAGAACACTCCTGGCAGTTGTTTTACAGTGAGTATCAAACTCTGCCATCTGCTGACCCGAATCACACAAAAGCTTCCCATCTTACCCACAGTATAAGCCACACAGTCTGGCCCCTTCTATGTCCTTGAATTCAATTCTTGTTCTTTGTTTGTTTTTTTTTGTTGTTGTTTTTTTGTTGTTGCTCACCTGCAATCAACCATGCTGAACATCTGGGACCCCTGTAATCCACCACCATGAACATCTGGGGACTCCCTGCTAACCCACCAGCTGAAAACCTAGGGCCCCCCCTGTAATCTACCACCCTGAACACCTGGAGACTCCCCTGTAATCTAACATGCTGAAAATCTTGGGCCAACCCTGTAATCCACCACACAGAACACCTGGGACCTCCCCTATAATTCACCACGCTGATTAGATGGACCTATGCTCTAATTCAGTATTTTGAACACCTGGGGCCCCCCTGTGATCCACTATGTTAAATACCTGAGACCTCCCCTCTAATCCACCATGCTGAACACCTGGCCCCACCATGTAATTCCCCAACCCTGATCACCTGGGGCCCCCCTGTAATCCACCACCCTGAACACCTGGGGCCCCCCTGTAATCCACTAGGCTGAACACCTGGTGCCCCAATGTAATCCACCACCCTGACCACCTAAGGCCCACTTGTAATCAAGTATGCTGAACACTTGGGGACCCTCTCTCTTTTACCAACCCTGAATACCTGGGGGCTCCCCTGGAATCCAATACCCTTGTCTTAGATTCTTACCACTAATTTTCACTTGCCCCCTCTCATCTCTTAACATAGTCCTCAAACAGGACAGGGCCTCTTTTACTTAAGAGATTTATTTTTTTCCTCTACTTGGAAAAATAATTGTGGCTTTCTTACCTCCTACAATCCTACTTTCAAATGAACTATTATTGCAGAAATAGAAAGCTCCACTCCTATCTTGACTTAAAAAAATTATTATCACTTCATACACACACAAAAAATAGTATTATAAAATTATGTTTTCAACCATTGAAATGGAAGCTCCATGGTTTGGGAAGCCTGATTTGTTTACTGCTATGTCAATCATTTTTAGAACTATGAGTGTTCTATGGTAGGTAACCAATGGATAATTACTGAATGAATTTATCTTCATGGTCAGATCAGTTGGAATTCGGTAGTTTAAATTCCAATCCTTTGCAAACTTGAAAATAAACTAATATTTATTTAGTGCATCTTTTATTTCAGTAAATTTTAGACATGGTATACAATGCCTAATGAAATGTTCTCATGATAGAATGGGATCCTTCAGACTTTGATATTGTTTTGATTCTTCTTGCTGCATTACTAAGCAACTTCTAAATCCAATCATCTTTGTTTCTATCTCTTAACCACTGACCTACTCATACTCCATTCACCTTCATCAGAGGAGGAAGCATTTACAATTCCCTAATATTTTCTTCCTTCCCCCACCTTCTGAAACTTGCTGTCTTTATTCATCTTCTTCATTTTTAGTCAAAGGAAGAAATGTCCTTCTTTCTCGAGTTAATCCTTGCAGTGGAGCTCTGGGTCCATCTCTCATCTCTTCTAGTATGGTCCCCTCTCTTTTCTCCTCTCTCTTTACTCTCTCTTTTCTGACATTGTGCACCCATCTTTGACTGGACTATTTAGCTGTGACCTTATTCCCATCATTCTCCACTTGAGTGGACTACATCTTCATGACATTATTCCTTCTTTCTCTGAACTTTCACTGACCTCCACATCAAAAGATCTCAACGATCCCTGATTGTCTACAGCTGAACCATCCATTGGCTTCTTAGACTCATGCTGATGCTTCTGCTCCATTTATTTACAGACTCAGCGCTGATGCACTGGTCCTTCAATGCTGTGTAATAAAACCACGTGCAGAACTAATGAAGGCCAGCCTCTTCCAACAGCTCAGGGCCAGGGCTTCAGTATTGGTGTAAGTCCCCCAGATGACTCGAAGACACATCAAGAGTTTGAGAAACATTGCTCTAATGATTTTTAAGATCACTTCTTAGTCTCCAGAAGTATGTGGGTTTTTTTCTCATTCCACCCTCTCAGAACTGTCTTTCTCCTCATTTCTATAACAGAGGGCCCCCCTGGACCTGACTCCACTTGGTCAGTCTTCCCCCTAGTAGACTCTCAGGAAATGTTTGTTGAAGGGAACTGTGTAAACAGAGTCTTTATGAAAAGTCAGGCCTTTAGTCTGCTTTGCTTTAACTCAAGTTTAATTTCCTCTAGAAATTAGCCTACGGTTATTACATTTTCAGAATAACAACACAGGCTTTGCTCTACAGTTCTATGGGCAATTCATTTACGATAAAACTCCAGATACTAATACTACACTTCTTTTCCTTACTAGGCCATGTTCATATTGGATTTAGAGACAGCAACCTCAACAATGACAAATTTGCCTAAGGGAAAATAGATTTTATATAATTTTGTAATGCTTTATTGCTACTTTGCTAGTGAATTGATGGAGAAGACAGCATGTGGCTCTGATTCACAAACTATGTTTCTAATCCAAGGGCATATTCAACCAATGAAATACAGTTTTTAGTTTAAATTTCAGAACATATTGAAATATTTGATAGAAAATTGAGTTTTGGGGGCCTATGGCTCTGTTCCCCTCAGAGGATCCTAATTGAAGCCAAATTCTAATGAAGCTAATAAAAATTTAGTAGATTGACATTTGATTGCGGGAATGCATTTGTTGCCAACTTACTAAAATTAATCTACTCCATATGTAAAAACAGCTTAGGAGCCTATTCTTCTTCTCTTCGACTCATGTTATTTTAGCTTTAATACCTGCCTCAGGATCCCAGCACTCTTACCGGACTATCTTCCCTGCAGTTGCTGGTGATAATCCACACATGATTTCCATGGCTGTGCGGTTCTGCGTGTGCATATTATGCCTCCTGTATATGTGAGCACATGCCTATGTATTCACACACAATTCCAAGTAACAGATCACACGCATGTAAGTAACAAAATTTTATCAGTGTTAAGCCCACATAAATCAAGACTTTCAGAAGTTGGGTTCTCACAGCAACTTGAAGCTAGCAGTGGTGTTCTGTGCTGTGACAGGGTTTTTCCATTACACAATCAGATAACCCTGTAACATGACATAAATATTTGGCAGATCTTCACTTTGCAAACATACATTTACTGTGTCATGTTGTATAAAAAGCTTCTGCAATGTGGATGATACAGAGAAAGAAAGTTCTTGGTTCTATACATTATATGTAAATATTTTGCTTATGGGACACGCATTAATTTTGAAAGCATAACACTAGAGAGGATTGCTCTTTAGCAGACAGAATTTTGTTTAACAATGTATATTTAATGTCAACAGAAAGAACAAATGTTGGAAGATTAATTAATAATCAGAAATGGTAAATGAGGGATATTTGCTAAACATAAGACAGACAATATCCCTTTGCTCATAAAAAGAGTTTGTTTTTAGTTTATAATCTTACAGAAAGTTAGGTACTTGGGAATACAATAAGCCTAAGGAAAAGATTTTAAGAGTGGGGAATGAAAATGAATGTGAAGTCTTAAACATAAACTATTAAAATCCTTATTCTTTACATGTCATAATGCATATTTGAAATGAATGACAGACATATTTTATTGTTGTTTCATAAATATTTTATAGTGAAAATATAAATATTTACCCAAAATAAGAAATACTGATTGAGTGCAACTTCTTAAATGTCTTCTAGATCGTCATCAGATTGCATAAGAAAAAAAAATAGCACTGAAATGCAGTTATTTGCATTTTGGGTTGTTTGCAGTCTTAACAAGACTAAGTCAAAACATAGAAAATGACTCTTAAATTTCTACCCCTTAATTTAAATTAATTTAATTCAATATAATACCAATTACATATCAAACAATATACAATACTGGCTCCGGAGTCCCAGCAGGGAAAAGGTTAGCTCCGTATTAATCATGCAGTCTCCTCATGCTCTGACCTGTTTGGTCTTTAAACCATTCATTGACTCAGTTAATGGCGCTTTGAGTTCTCTGTGCCAAGCACTGTGCCAGCCTGGGGATCCGGGGATGACTTGCATAGACATGGGCACTTCCCTCTCAGCATTTTTCATCTGCAAGGAAGACAGACATTCAGAGTATCTCTTTACATAACTGTTCCCACCTGAAATAGTCACTAAGGTATATAAAATACAATTTTTAAATGAAGAACAATAATTATGTTTTCTAAATGTGAATGTTTAAATTTGTTTTCTATAAGAACTGAAAACTAATTTTTTGTACTAATACTAATAGTATATGATCATCAACCTTCGGATTCATCTTAGTAGATTTAAGTTCAAAAATAATAAACTATAAGGAAATATTTATTTCTGAGGTATTAACTGTTATAAAATATTACACAAGAAAATCATTTAAAAATTTAATTCCCCACAACAGATTTCCTTCATATGGGTCAATTACTCTTGATTATTCAACTCTATGTTTCACTGCAAAAATAATATGAATTATTATAACATGAAAAATTACAGAATTGTATTTTTTTCTGTTAGCTGCATACCATGTAAATGAAAGTGCAAAGTATAAATCAATATTTTTTAAAGATTTTAAATTGATTTTTAGAGAGAGAGAGGAAGGGAGAGGGAGAGAGAGAAAGAACATTGATGTGAGAGGGAAACAAGGGGCGGCCTCCTGCATGCCCCCTACCAGGGATCAAGCCTGCAACTGGGCTGACTGGGACTTGAACCAGCAACCTTTTGATGCATGACCAACCAACTGAGCCACACAGGCCAGGGCTATAAATCGATATTTTTATTCTTGAAAGCCTTTGGTCAAAAATAAAGAAGGATAATACCTAAAGGTTTTTGTACACCTGTTATATAACCAAGTTAATATGAAACTGTGAGTAGAAAGATCTTTTTCATGGATGGACAATTATCTACAATATATGAAATAAAAAATAAACTTAAATAAGAACTTGTCTTGATATATACTCCTCAAATATCTTCCACACTTTTATACTAGAACTTGTTTTATTTAAGATTTTTATAAGTAATCTGGAAGAAAGAGCCCTTCAGAAAATCTTTATATCTGTAGACAGTGCCTTTCTGGGTAGTTAAATACATGCCAACGTAAAGAAATGTGATGAAAATATGACAATAGATTTAATATTTATTCAACATTATTGGTAACAATTATTAAATAATATTTATCAACTCTTTATTATGTGCAACATACTATTCTACATTATGTTCTGATAAGAAATTACAAAAAATTAAGACACAGTCTTTACCTTGAAGGAGTATATGGCCTAAGTAGAGAATATTATCCTAGTAGAGAATGGGCCATCATGTTAAAATGAGTAGTGTTACAACTTTAAAACTTCAGGGGAAATGCCTTGGGGGCTGATGTGAAAGAGAAGATACTATAAGGAAACTATCCCTACTTCAACCCAAATAATCCAGTAGTTAAATGAAAAACAATGTAATACTTTGAAGTTTAACTCAAAACTGGAAGGAGGTTTTGAATCCTACAGTTGTGTTGTTAGAATGCTAACCTATAATAAAAGGGGGTTTTGTGAGAATACTACTATGACTGCTACCACTAGTACTAAAACTACCACCACACTACTCCAGTCAGCCCTCAGTATCCCAGGTTTTTCCCATCCACCCAACTTCACATCCAAAACAGTATTTTTGACCCAAGGATGCTGAAGGCCAACAGTCCACGTTGTTCCATGCCATTTTATGTAAGGAACTTCGGCATCTGGGGCTTTTGGTATGTGCAGGGGGTCCTGAAACTGGTCCCCATGGATTACAAGAGATGACTGTACTACTATATGATACTACTACTACTACTACTACTAATAATAATAATAATAATAAAAGTGTAACCAAATGCTCCAGTAGTCCTGACTCTATTATAACAGGAAAATAAGTAGGAGCTTCTTGAATGTCAGGGTTTGTGCTTAAATCAATTGACTTGGCCAGAGAATGGGATTTTGAACAGAGAACTGATGTTCACTTAAGAAAAGATTAAGCTAAAAGATTTGAGTAACAAATAAAAATTGGGGGGAAAGGGAGACGGACTAGATAGGCATGTCTTGCAATGAATAATCATATACTAGTATATCTGACATTGTGGACAGTCACAATAAGGCAGATGTAACATACATGAGAAACACTGGAATTAACATCTGTACCATCTGACAGTGAATTCGATGTGGGAATCAGAAAGCAAAGTTAGGATTCCTTGGTTACTCTGAGTGTTCTTGCTGGAGAAGTGGATAAGATGGAGTCAGGGTAGGGCTGATTCTGGCGGGAACATGCTTCCTTTAGATTCGCTTTGGGAAACTAAAACCTCAGTAATGCCTGAAGCCATTGCAGCAGAGGGTTCCACGCAGGGGATAATTTAGATAGGGAACGAGGGAGGAGGAAAATTTGACCAATGCCCAACTTCATGGTCTAAGAGAGAAATGAAAGCCAAGTGCTGTGGAGAGCAGATGAGTGTTCTGAATTGAGCCAAGAAAGTTTCTGACTTTTCAAAGAGCAACTTCATTTGCCAGAGGGAAAAGTCATTATAAGGCAGTAGAAATAATGATATACTTTCCCCAAGCAGTCAGGAATGCCTGTATTCTGTGCAGCCCAAACTGCTTGAATATTTTAGGACTTCATTATCTGGACTTAAAAATACACATCTGTACTTATCTCCAATTAGTCTCAAGTATTACACAAGCACAACTGCTTTAAATTCCTAGAACTCTCTTTCAATAACCTACCAGTGAAATATCTTTGCTCGACATCTTGTCATGTCTTTAAAAGCTCACTTATACAACCCCAAAATAGTCTCTATTTTATCTTTTTTCCCCCTGTTTAACTTTCTTTCTAATTACACCATTAATAAATGAATAGTGTTATCATATCATTTCAATCATAAATATATATTTAATGGATATAATATTTTAAAGATTATCTCACCCACCAAAATTTAAAATAGTCTTTTAATATCATTGTATAGCTATTCTGTTATTTTTTCACAATTGTCTCAAAAATACTTTTGTACAGTAATATTTTTGCATTGCCATCTCAATAAGTTCTATTTTGCAATTGATGGGTGTATATCTATTTTAAGGTTTTTTGGTTTGGGGTTTTGTGTGGGTTTTTATAATTGTATCATTTGTTCTTGAAATTTTTGATATTCTGCATTTTTATTTGGCTGAATATGTCCCCATGGTGTCATTTAATATATTTTCCCATCACCTGTATTTCCTGCACATTGGTAGTTAACTCTAAAATCATGACCATTTTTAAGTCTTCCTTCCTCTCTCTCACTCTTTCTTTCTTTCTTCCTCTCTCTCACTCTTTCTTTCTTTCTTAGCGTTAGATGTGAATGAAATTTGGGTTGTTGGCAGAAGGGGATTGTGAGGAATGGGGGCTGAGTAGGGAAAAGTCACACAACATTGCTTCCTGGTTGCTGCACAGAATGCAAGTCATTATTTTCCAGTGACAGTATCCAGAGATAATTTGAATTTTTCTTTCTTTCTTTCTTTCTTTCTTTCTTTCTTTCTTTTTTGGCAAGACTATTCCAAAGGCAGTGCTGTGTATTTCCTATAGTAATTCTATAAGGAAAAATATTGTCTGTTTGAGACACTTCAACTCACTTTTTGAGGCCAACTCTTCATATTACTCCCCAGAATACTTTTCTGAATTCTCATACTGCTCCTCTGAACACACGTGGCCCTTGTCAATAGTACTTTCTACCAAAAACTAAAACTGTTTTTGTGTGTACATATTCTGATGTTCTTGATTGTAAATTTATCCACTTAGGGACCATGTGTTCCCCAGCTTTGTATCTTCCATATCTAATGTTGCACATGATGTACCACAAGGCCCAACTTATTTGGGGTGAAAAAATTGTGTTATATCCATATAATGCTTCACACAACTATGCAGTCAACCAGTGCTTAACAGTTGCATGCCGATTGCATTATACGTGCTATGCAAGTTGTTTACTATGCACCATCCACCTTTCCAATATGGTTCAGGCTACAGCTCTTTGCCCAAAAAGCTCCTGTCACTAAGGAATCTCTTGTCACGTTGGAAAAGGCAGTGGGGTTAGCTGCTCCTTTGTATTAGCCCTCAGTCCGCTGCAGAGCCGCTTCCTGTGTGGCTCCAGCAGCACAGCTCCTTCTCAGACAGCTGCCCGTCTCCCTGGCAGTGGGAGGTTCAGTAGCTGGAAGCCAAGCCCACTGTGCTCTCCCTCAAGCACTCTATTCTGAGTCGCACTGTTTATAATGACTAAGTCTTCACCAGGTATTTTGCCTTCTTCATCTTATCTGTTTGTTTTTATCTATATTACTACCAAAAGTTCAACTCTAACTCTTCTTTCTTCCTTATTTTTACTACTAGTGGCCCTAATATTAATACACATGAAATTCATGCACATTAAAAGGGAATTAATTAGAGGAAATATTTTAATATTGCTATTTACTCTTTCTCTATAATAGAAGTGTCAGAGATGAAAGAAAATTAGTAAAATGTATGAAAATCTTCCTCCTGTCAGAGTCTGGGGGGCGCCATAGGACCCAGAGTCAAGTCCCCGCCAACCCGCGCAGACCCATCAAGCCCCACCAGGCGGGGGGAGGGGGGGTGCAGCCTCAGGTCCCCCAGCCTGGTGCCAGGGCTGGGTGCATGGTCTGAGGTCCCCCGGCCCAGCCCAGGGCAGGGGGCACACCTTGAGGTCCCCGTCAAGCCCCGCTGGGTGGGGGGCGCGGCCTGAGGTCCACTATCCAGCCCCGCATGTCAGAGGGCACAGCCTCAGGTCCCCCAGCCTGGCACCAAGGCGGGGAGCCCAGCCTGAGGTCCCCCAGCCTGCGCTGGGGTGGGGGTGTGCCTTGAGGTACCCTGTCAAGCCCCGCAGGTGGGGGGCATGACCCTGAGGTCCTCTATCCAGCCCCGCATGTCAGAGGGCACAGCCTGAGGTCCCCCAGCCTGCGCTGGGGTGGGGGTGTGCCTTGAGGTACCCTGTCAAGCCCCGCAGGTGGGGGGCATGACCTGAGGTCCCCTGTCAAGCTGGGCATGGTGGGGGGTGCAGCCTCAGGTCCCCTGGCCCGGCATCAGGGGAGGAGGAAAGGCCTGAGGTCCCCCGTCAAGCCCCGCCAAGCAGGGGATGTGGTCTGAGGTCCCCCGTTAAGCCCTGCCAAGCGGGTGACATGGCCTGAGGTCCCCCGTCAAGCCCCGCCAGGTGGTGTGTGCAGCCTAAGGTCCCCTGCCCCGGCCCAGCACCACTCAGCCTCAGGTCCCTGCTGATTGCTTGTTCAGGCTCGTTACGGGAACCCGGCCTCCGCTGTGGGCGCAGCCATCTTGTTATGGCATGATAGTCAATTTGCATATTCCCTCTTTATTAGATAGGATTCCTTTTCCCTACTCCCTATTCTCTTCCAGAAGTGAGGGGTCATTTTCTCTGACTGTCTCCCTGGCCTCCATTCCCTGCCTCCAGTGGGAGGGAGTCGCCAGGTGCTCCGAAAGAACGAAAGCGATCCTGGGAGCAGGGAAATAGCAAGGCCAGGGCTGGGATTTTGCAGATGTGGCGCATTTCACAAATGCATACATAGCTCTCTTTCAACATCAGAGGTCTCCTTGGTTTCCTTAAGAAGAAATATACACATATCAAATGGAACATGCATATTCTTAATTATGTGATAATAGTTGTTATAAAATTAGCACAATATATCCATTTGTTGATTTCAAATGAGATCTCCTTATGGGTTGGGTATTTAAGGAGGAAATATAAGAAAAGCCACATGCTATTTAAAGATTTCCTGGTCATTCAATTATAGTGACTTTGATTGAAGCTAAAATGAGAGCAATTAACCTCAGTGATGAGAGTTTTGGAGAATTAACCACAAAGACCTAACCCTCCCATATGTTCCTTACCTCTCAGCTCACAGAAGCCATAAAGGTAACTTAAATTTTGATGAAGACCATTCTTCCGAATACAAAATGGTAAAATAATGAATTAATATTTCATGTTAGCTCTACACTTTAGCCGACTCATATAAGTAGTAAAACACCTTATGTTCCCAGGTTTGTGCTACATCTATGAACTGTATGTAAGCCAGTTTATATATTAACATATATTCACATATAGATGATGAATCATTCAAATTAAGGTGGAAAATTCTGGAATGGAGAAAGAGAATCTTTGTTTAAAATTTAAGCATCATTTACACCTTCCTTAGGCAGCGGTAAAGTATGTGTACACATTAGGTCTGTACAAAGCTCTAGGCACTTTACAAATGGATTACAATTATATAATTGCTTTATCAACAAAACACTTCCATGAAATAGATCTTATAATTAGCACCATTTTTTAAAGAATAAAACCGAGGCACAGAAAAGCTAAATAACTTGCCCAACTTTATAAATCCAGAATACAGTAACCTCAGATATTAAATGTAGAGAATTTGACCCCAAAGACTAAAACGAACCATGATGTTCTGCATATGTTCTCCAGGCTGTATGTGCCATTCACCCCACACACACATAAACATTTACACACACTCACATACACATACACACTCACTCACACACACACACACAGTTATTTTTAATAATGTTTGCCACTGTACTTGCTAGTATACCTTGTATATGCATTGCATTTTTATTTTCCAGTAACATTGTAAAATAGGTATTATTTATTCTTTTAAATATGTCTTTATTGTTGAAAGCATTACAGATGTCCCCCTTTTATCCTCATTGACCCCCTCCACCTCACCCCTTCAATAGGTATTATTTTTATTCTCATTTTATAATTGAGAAAACTAAGATGCAGAGGGATTAATTAATTCTTCTAAAATCACTGAGTAAATACACAGTCAGGATTTGAATCCAGCCCTTTTTCCTGGATATCACAGCCTCATTCCTGAACAGACCCGGATATGTCTCTTGATATTTTTAAAATGAAAATCTATGTAGGACTCCACTAAGGATTTCAAAAACTGGTATGCCAAAGTATAATTCTATAATTCTAACCCATTCTATTATAGTTGTACTAGAGGTGTGGTTCATGAAAATTGTGCACTCAGCAGGGGGGTCCCCCAGCCTGGCCTGTGTTCTCTCACAGTGCAGGAGCCCCGGGATCGATTGCCCCAAAGAGGTAGGCCAGAGCCGTGGGCCCTGCCTCCGCACCATGCAGAGCCGTGGGAACCCCAGGCCTCGCCGCACAGAGCTGCTGGGCCCCACCTCTTCTGCGCTGCGCAGGCAGCGTCAAGTCCCCGCCCACCCGCACGCGCCTGCTGTGCACGCAGCCTCCTGGTGATGGATTGTGATAGTGTGAGGGCATCATGGTGTGATGGCATGGCAACCACCTAGGCTTTTATTAATATAGATAATTCATACCAGTTTCTAGAGGTTGATATAATAAATTGCCATAAACATTGTATCTTAAAACAACAGAAATTTATCCTCTCATAGTTTGGGGGACCCCGGGGCCAAAATCCCGGTGTTGGCCGGGCTGCACTCCCCACAGAGGCTCTGGAGAAACTTTTCCTTGACATTTCCAGCTTCTGGTGATTGTCAGCATTCCTTGGCTTGTGGCCTCATCTCTCCAATTGTCAAGATCACTCTCTTCACATCTCTATTCTGTCTTTACATTGCCTGCTCCTCTGTATAGAGTAAAATCTCCCTCTGGCTCCAGTTTGGATGGATCATGTGCAGGCCCACTTGTATAATCCAGGTAATCTCCTTAAGCTCACTTCGAAATCCTTAATTTAACCACAGCTGCCAAGACTCTGTTTTGTCATATGAAGTAACATTCACAGAATCCAGAGATTAGGAAACGGATAAATTTTTCAACCTATAAAGTACTCCAAATTGATTAATATTTTAGTCATAATTATCACATTCTTTTGGACCCCAGGAAAAGAGCAAGCTTATATCTTTGCCAAATGAATCCTATCGCCTTGTACTAGAGATCCCGTTCCCTCTGGTTTCATGCCAGGATCTTATCCCATAAAGTTATCCCCTTACTCTTATTTCTTCATCTCCCATATAGGCACCTTCCCTAACACCCCAAAGCAAGTATAATTCTGTCTTGCCATTAAAAACAAACAAAAAGTAAAAGCTGTCCACCTTCATTCATATTTACCTTTCCATCAAGATTCTGTCCCATTTCTCTTTCTTTTCACCATCAAATTTCTTAATTACATCAGCATTTCTAATTCTTGGACAATAAGATATCTGATACTCCTCCATAGCTTTCAGGATTAAAGTTCAAGTTCTTTTTCATGACATTCAAGACTGCTGTAATTCTGATTTCCACTGCTGTCCTAATCTCATCTCCTACTCACTATATACTCCTATGACCTCATTTTCCAAATGTGCATATGATGGATTAAATAGGAGTGCTAAATAAATCCTTTACAAATACTCCTCCAGCCC
>NW_005369942.1:8907259-8937703 GCF_000412655.1 Myotis brandtii
CCCCCCCCCTCACACACACACACACACACACACACACACACACACACACATCTTTAATCTGGATAGGCCTTGTGCCTATTTCCATCATTGAAAAATGATGAGATGACACTGTCTCCAGGCTCAGGCCATAGCAGATTGGCAGCTTCCGTATCAGCCTCCTGGAACTTTCTTCTCCAGCAACCCAACCATCCTGACAACCATCCTGGAAGGCCGGGCGTTGTCACTATGATTAATAAACAGTCTAAGCTGAGTCTCCCTCTCCTGCCACCTTTGACGAGGCATCAGGCACATGAGGGAAGCTGCTCTGGTCCCTCTCGACTAGCCCATCCACCAGCTGGAGACTATTGAGGGGCCTCAATCAATTCCACATGGAGCACAAGATTTGGACTGCTTGAATTTCTGACTCACAAAATCATGAGATAAAATAAAACCCGTATGGCTTTAAACCTCTCATTTTAGAGGTAATTTGTCGTGCAATAAGATGGAATTTGGAATCCGGAATCATCACTGACTTTTGGACCATGTGGCAAGCAAAGTTGGATGAGCCTAGAGGAGATTCTGGAAGGTTCTCGATGAGATTATTGATGAGAGCTGCAAGGACAGAGAGGAATTTGTAGTTGGTGGTTAGAGAAAATGATATCCCTGTAATGTGTGGCAGAAAACTTGGCAATACTGTAGAAAATAGAAAGGATACCTATTTAACCTGTGGGTCTGGCTCTGAAGATTTCCAAGCAGAAGGTAGAAAGTGCCAACTCATTTCTCTTCAATGCCTATAGGGGGCGGAGGGGGGAAAGGAAAGGCAGCTATGAACTTAAACAGGAATGACTCAGCTTTTGAGCACAATATACAGACACTATAAATGAGCAAGGACTCCTTGGGTTGGAAAATCAATCTGCTTCTCTCCATATTCTCTACCAGCAAAAGATTCTCAAAGTAGGAAATGGCTTTAGGATAGATGCCAAATCCTAAATGGCTTTAAGACTAGAGCTGAAACCTCTGTTAAGACCTCAGGAAGATCTGCGGCAATGCCACACTTACCGTTTCAGCGAGCCCAAAGCCAAAGGGATTGCTGTCCTCATCTATATTATAAAAAGCCAGTGGCCCTAATGCCTTAACGCTGTAACGACCAAACAACTGGTCACCATGCGTGCATGGAGCACCTCTCAGTCTCTCCCCCGAGACCCACTGGCTCCTATTGCAGCAAGGCTGGCGGCTAGCAGGCGCAGCGAGGTGGGTGTGGCGAGGCCCGCGCGGGTGGGTGAAGCTGCGTGATTTCGCACGCTGGGCTCTAGTCTTCCATAACAGTGCTCCATTGCCTCAAGAAGCCTCACAAAGCAGTGCCTTTCACAAGGTAGAGACGAGTCTATCTAATTGAGTGATCTAAAACTACTCCTTCAAAACCCATAACACTTTTTGGAGAATGATATTCTCAGAAACAACAACAGCTTGGACTAAAATGGACAGAGATACTACAAAATGAAAAGACCTCCCACCCCCATTGTCTTCTAATCAGGCATAGAAGGCCATGTGGTTGCAAACATGGGCCAAGAAGGATAGTGCAGAGGACAGAACTGAGGGCCCAGGAGACAGAGCTGAGAGCCAGAGAAAGTATTCACAGGACACAGGGCTCAGCCCTAATCAGGAACTGGTGACATCTTCCAGGCTGAGCTGCAGGGTTGCTATGAAACAGTGACTTCCATACGCCTCAGAATTTCCTTCTCTTTGATTAGAAATGTCTGTTGTGGTTATCCCACCTCAGTTTTATCATTCTGCCGTGGTTTTGGGGTGGGGAGGAGGGGTACAGCAAACTAAATTAGTTCACACACTTAGAATGAGAAGCCCCATCCTTAAGAAATGACCCTAACACCTGCATCTGACTGACATGATAAGATCCAGAACTTTGAGCTAATGCTGTTATTGGGATGAAATTCTAAAGGCCTTGGAATGTAGTGAATGTGTTTTTTTCGGGGCAGAAGACCAGCATATAAATAATATGTGACCAGAGGGAGAACTACGGTATACTAAAGATGATCAAATATTCTTTAAAACTTTTCCCATCAAGAGGTGGGGCCTGCTTTCTCTCCCTCAACTATGGGAGGACTCTCACTCCTTTGACCAGCAGAATAAGACTGAAGGGAGACTGCTTAGATTTTTGTCTCCGTCCTTAGGACAATGGCAGTACACATGTCCTATCCTTTGAAAGACTCGCTTTTAGACTCCAGTTGCCATGTTATGAGAAGTGAAAGCCACAGAGAAGTGCCACATGCAGGCACCCAAGGAGACGGCCCTGAGTTCCCAAAGGGCAGCCAGGATCAGCCGCCAGCCCCCTGAGTTCGCCCTTGTGGATATTTAACCCAGTTGAATTTTCGGATGACTTCATCCCCACCCCTAATGGACTGTAACCATGAAAGATTCCAAGTAAGAAGGACCCATCTGCTCCTAGACCAACCTCAGTACCATGGAAGATAATTGCAAACTCTAGTTTTAAGCCACTATGTCTGGTGGAAGTATATTACACAATAAGCAAATGGAAAAATGAGCTACCGGATTTTGTTGCCATCGAACAATTTCCATAGTGTCTCCAAAATTGCATGTAATTTTTGCTCGGAGTAGTTGTGCAGCCATGGGCTATCTTTTGCAGACCTCCTTATATTCAGGGGTGTCCATGAGATGATTTTAACCAATTGAAAGTGAACAGAAACGAATTGCCTTACCTAGTCCACCATATCTCTGCACCAAATTTAATTCCTGCTTGGAATAGTTCTTTTTTTTTTTTTAATCTAGAAACTCATTCAGTTTTTTTTTTTTAGGTCAATTGAAATCTCACTTTCTTCTACACAACTGCTTGTCACATTTCTGCCACATTGGAATAGTACCTCTTTCTCTGTTCTCCCATCCCAATTTAGTATCGTTATTTTTGTGTACTTCATTATAAATAGTTGAATAAATCTCCCCATTATTGGTTTAGTCTGTTGGGGCTGCTGCAACCAAATGCAATGACTGGGTGGCTTATACATAATAGAAATTCATTCCTCACAGTTCTGGAAGCTGGAAGTCCAAGATCAGGGTGCCAATATGCTCAGATGATAGCTCCAATTTGTATGCTCAGATCGCCAAATGGGCTAAGGAGCTTTATGAGCTCTCTTTCATAAAAACGCTAATCCATTAGTGAGGGTGGAGCCTCCAAAAGGCCCCACCTACTAATTCCATTGCCTTTGAGGGTTAGGTTTTCAACATGTTTGGAGAGGGTGGGAGAGACAAACATTCATACTATAGCAAATATGTTCACATCTTGACATCCAGGAATCAAATTTTAATTACTACTTACTAATCCAAGGCCAGATACATAGTACATATTTTAACCATGTTGAATAGAAGATGAGCACATTAATTAGTTGCAGTCTTTAAATTCTTTAGATATATTGAGTTAAATTTTAAAAGCCAAATTTTAGATATTACATTTTATATCCTTTATAGACCAAACTAGAGGCCTGGTGCATGAAATTCATACAAGAGTAGGCCTTCCTTCCCCCAGCTGCCGGCACCGGCTTCCCTCTGTCACCTGGGACCTGGCTTCCCTCCAGCTGCCAGCAGGCACCTGGGACCTGGGCTTCCCTTGCAGTCTCGGCTTTGTCTGGAAGGTCGTCTGGAAGGATGTCTGGTCTAATTAGCATATTATGCTTTTATTATTATAGATAGGTAATACTTTTTTAAGAGATTCCTTGATGGCTTCTTCTGTAAAATGAGATCTGAAACAAATTTTTACATCATTTTTTTGGTAACTACAAGTGAAGGGATGAAGAAACATATTGAGAAATTTACTTAAAAATAAATTCACTTCAATTATCTTCCTCCAAAAAAGACTTTCACCGAAGTTGGGAAACATTTGAAATTGTACCAAGTAAATTGATAAATTATTACATTTGAACATATATTGTTAAATCAACCATGCTGATGTAAGTTTTAGGATGTAGAAGCTATTAAGATTATAACACTAACTCTTAGCAAAGAGTATCTCCCTCTTTCTATAGGAACTTCCGGCTGAATAATCTTCACTTCTTTAGAGCGAGTTAGAGCTTCTCTTTCATATACTTTGAGAATGCCAGTATAATTTTAGAGAGAAAACAGAGAAAGAAAATTCCAAGCTTGAAGTAGATTATTTATTTTATATTTATCATAGAGTAACATTTATCAGTTCAATCTGTACTGGCATGTGTCCTTAAAACTTTCCTAACAGAAAACATACCCTAATTCAAAATGCTGTTTCTTCCTTAAATCCATGCATGCAGAGCATATGTTTGGAAAAAATTCAGTGTTGTTAAGATAACTTCCGATGAGAGACAAAATGTGTTGTCTCTTTGGTGCCTTATGATGCTAACTATGTCACTGCACCATGGAATGCGGATCCAGATTATCTTTCTTTTGCAGGGAAGTGGACTGCTGGAGTGTCAGACCTTTCCATTTGAGTGGTAACCCTGTGTCATTTCAAGCCAACACTTGGGACCAAGGCAAGGAAGGAAGATCTTGTCAGCACTGTGAACTTGCCGTTAGATGAGGGAAAACAGTCTCAACACACTCTTTTTGCATTTTTCCTTTCCAAAGTTTCTTTGCATTTCAACATTTTTATGTTTGGGGAAAACAATATGCTCTGTGACCTATAAAGTATAAAATATCACTCCTTTGACTACCAACAGAGCAATGGTTTTTAAAACATAATGTTAAAAGAAGCCTGTGGTATTATTCTCAAGCATGAAGTGTATGCGAGCATATACCTAATAATTTTTCTGCTAGAATGTGTAAGATGCGTAGGTATATGAAGTGATTACATACTAATGTGCTGAGAGCTAGAATTGATACTTTTATACTTCTAATTTTCTGACATTCTTGGTAGATATGACTAATTCTATTTATTGGAAATTCTACTTTTCTTAAGACTGTCTAGTTTGGCACTTTACTTGTCTACAAAGGTAAATAATCTAAACTCACTTTCTTGCACTTTATCCCAATGGAACATTTTTAATTTTCTTTTTTCTCATCAAGTCTTAACCTGCTATTAATGTGTGATTCTATTCTTGTTATTTTTATACATGCACACATATGCATTCATTTCTTTGAAAGTAAAGGAGAAATATTTTCAGTTTAAGAAATATTTCCCTACTTAGAATTCATGAAAATATTCTTGTCCCTTTTTAATTTTTAGGATCTAATTGTTACACCATCTGTGTTTATGTCTATAATCCAGTAAACATGGTTTTGAGTACAGTGTCAAAGACGTGACCAAATTTTATTTATTTTTATAACTATACCCTTCATTCTGGGAGTATTTATGAAAATATAATCCTTCTCACTGCTTTACAGTACAAGTGCTGTAAAAATCAAGTATTCAAATATGAATGGGTCAGTATTTTTACTCTACTGTGATCTATGAATCTATCATCATGTCAATGCCACAGTCATCATTCATGTTGCTTTATGAAAAGATGTACACCATACAGGAAGTGCTCCTACTTCGCATCTCATAAAAAGCCTTTTCCAATTTGACCCTCTGACTTTCTATATGCAACTTAGAATTAATTAATCTTAAGAGTAGTTTGAGAACTACTCTTAAACTTCACTAATTGGAAAGAGTAGTTTCCACACTGAGCCAGACTCTAAAAGGAAGAATTGGTGTTTCTTCAAAAATACTCTTACATTTTCTCTCTACTAATAAAGACAAGGAAGCCTATGAACAATGACTGCTATAATTATACACCATGTGCTAGGTACCCATTGCTACAAAAGAAAAGGATATTTCCATGACATTTTATAATTGTTTTTAAAAAAATGTGCTTTGAGTAGAAAGATAATACATTCAAGTGTAGATCATTTCTACATCTCCGGTTTCAAAGAAAAAGGATAATATGCATACAGTTGTTACTTTGGAAACATATCAAGTTTTACATTCTTGCTAATTCTGTGTAGAATTGTGGAACAGTGCCCAGAACCTCAAGTAAAAACAAAACAAAACAAAAAACTAATTTAATTATAAAGATAGTTCTTAAATACTGATATTGTTTTAGGGTTTAACAGTAGTTTGATAAATTATCTATGATGTTTTTTCCTGAAAAAAAAAAGATTCAAGTTGTATAAAATTTTTAAATATAAAGTGAATACAGGATGTTAATTGGTCTCCTAAGCAAATGGTTAGGGTTTAGTATTTTTAAACATTAAGTGGAATAATCTTTACCTAGTTGAAAGGTTCAGTTGAAAAAATGTCAGGTTTTATCCAACTTTAAAATCCAAGTGTTCTTTATTATATACTGAGAGATAATCTAGTTTGAAACAATTATTCCCCACAGTGTAATGTTGAATCATCAGGCCTTGATTACTTACACAGTAGGATGCTTTTGAATTGGGTAAATCAAATAACTGTCATGTTGGACAATTCATGGAGGACTAATGAAGTGGATGGAAACTGGGAAAAAGCCAAAATAGACTTTTGAAAAGGAAAAACAATGACCATGAAAATTATATATCATTCAGTTTAGGTATCCACCTCTTAAGTTATAATAGTTTATTACTCAAATGCATACTTTAAAGAAAGAATCTGAACTGATAACCAATTGGTTTAGATTCTAATCAACACCAAAGAAAATGGATAAACATTTTAGTCTTAGTCAAACCATCTGTGTTTGATTAAATTGAAAAGTTAGAGAGTGAAGAAACTTATAAGAACAAGCTTCTGCTAAAATTTGCCACTTGTAATAAAGAATCGTCAGTTTCCCAAACCAAAGTTTATTTTACACTTAATTGCTTGCTACTGGTATAAACATCAATAAAAAATAAAATTTCAGAATATTTTGAACATTATAAAATTTTTGCATGCATAATATTAAGAGGCCACAAATTTATAGGAAATGTTTATGCTATTCAAAAGGGAGAATTTCTTATGACAGGAGAAGCCATTTCTGGATTAAATTAGTGAATTTAATAATTCAATTTAGCATCTCAAAATCAAATCAATGGATTTGATTCAGACTAGTCCATATAACATTATTTTATTTGTATTATTTTATTCTAGTTTTTAATTTTTCTAAATTTACATTGAGGCTCAGTGAAATTTTCTGAATGATCTATGGGGTTAAAAAGACATTGATCTTTCTAATCCCTGTAGTTAAAAATGATTCAAAATTTTAGTAGGGGGAAAAGTTAAAGATGCTTAATGTTTTAAGCTCAGAGTGACTGAAATTTAAAAAGTAATTAAAACCTTGAATTTTTGTCAATTCTTTTATGATATTTTTTCATTTTAAACATTTTCATCATCACTAGCTCAATGCCATTTCACTGAATACTTTGGCAGTTGCTATAAATTCTTAATAGACTATGTTTTTTCGCTGTCCTTCTATCCCAATACAAATTACATAGTCTGAGGAGAATAAGCCTTTTAAAAAATTTTAATAACTCTCTAATATGTAGCAGAACAAGTCCATAGCTTTTACTCTCATATTAGAACTCTTTCTCAAATGAGTCTTCATTTATGTTACTACATTTATTTTGAATATTTTCTGAACAAACTCTTCATTCTTAGACTCTATCTGACCCCATTTGTATAGTCCACAGTTTTAAGCCTTTTGATACCTGTGGTCAAATTTTTCCTGACATATTGTAGCTGTTGAGGTACATCATTGCCGATATTGCATAATTTTGTGTGTTTTCAATAATATCATCTTCTAATTGTATATTCATGTTGTAGTTGTCCTCAGAAACTGCTTAGTTGGTAAGACAGTTAATAAAATTAAGTAATAGAAAATAGATGTGAAAGTAATTATTAACATAATTAAAAGTTTGCCATTTCAGAACCACTATGTTAAGCAGTTTGCATGTATTAATGCATTGACTATGCTCAATAATACTGTTTTATTACTTATTTATTTTTAAATATGTTTTTATTGATTTCAGAGAGAGGAAGGAAGAGGGAGAGAGAGAAATATTGATGACAGAGAAACATTGATTGGCTGCCTCCTGCATGCCCCTACTGGGGATCAAGCCTGAAATCAGGGTATGTGCCGTGACCTGGAATTGAACTAGTGACGTCCTGGTGCATGGGGACAATGCTCAACCAACTGAGCCACACCGCCAGGCCACTGTTTTATGACTTAAATGGTATCTAAGAATGTAAATAATGTGCCCAAATTTACAAAACTAGGAAGTGATGTAGATGCAACTCATGCCTATACTTTTCATTGCACATGACACTGTTACGAATACAAAATGGAATTCTGTGAATAACTAAAATAGCTTTATTCTTGATATGCCTGGAATGTTCACAAAATAGTAACTTAAAAAATACAAATTCTGAGCTACTTGTGCTCAGAAGCATAGCTTATTAATTTTCATACCTGTCACCTCAAAGCAAAATACTTTGGACATGCAAATATTCAATAAATGTTGGCTTAATTGAATTATTTTTCTAGTATCTATCTATCTATCTATCTATCTATCTATCTATCTATCTATCCATACATAGATATATTTTAATTTCTTAATTCTCTCCCCCAAACTGAACAACAGACCATTTACTTCAATAAGGGATATGATTATATCATCAATTGTCTGGATTTTTTCTAGGAAGTAAGATCCATTATCATTAACTTGTTTGTTATTTAATAAATATTTATTGAACATCTATTATATGCCATACACTGTTCTAGATGCTGGGGAGACAGCAGGTAATAAAACAAACAAGTGAACAAATCCTTGGACTGATGGATTCTAGATTCTAACATGGGACACAGACAATAAACAACCTAACAAGCAAAATGCATACTTATTAAGTACCTAGAGGCTCAGTGCATGAAAATTTGTGTACTCAGGGGGAAGGCGTCCCTCAGTCAGCCTGCATCCTCTCGCAGTCTGGGAGCTCTTGGGGGATGTCCAACTGACAGCTTAGGCCCGCTCTAAGCTGCAGTTGGACATCCTTAGTGCTGCTACAGAGGCAGGAGAGGCTCCCACCACTGTAGTTGCGCTTGCCAACTATCAGCCTGGCTTGTGGCTGAGTGGTGCTTTCCTGTGGGAGCACACTGACCACTAGGGGGTAGCTCCAGCCCCGCCCCCTGATCACCACTTCACCGCTGGTCGCCACCGCCCCCCAATCGCCATCCCCTCCCTCTGCCACTGGCACCAGCCTTGGCTGGCGTGGGGCCACCCACTTGCTGGCCCTGCCCCCCACCAATTAATTTGCATATTAGGCTTTTATTATATAGGATGATAGTGATAAATGACAAGAAGAAAAGCAGAGAAGGGAGAAAGAAGTGTGTGTGTCGGGATGTGGGATTTTAGATGGGGTTGCCAGTGAGACTTCAGAAAAATAACTCTGAGTAAGGACCTGAAGGATGTGAGAAATCACATAGATTTTAGAGGGCAGAATATTTCAAATAGAGGAGAAAGAAGTACCAAAAGTAAGATGGTGTGTGCCTAGACTATCCAAGAAACAGTAAGAGGCCAGAGCAGTGAAGGGGAAGGAAAGGGAACTAGGCACAGGAGATGATGCAGAGATCATGTGGGGCCTTGGAGTCCATCGGCAAGACTTGGGCATCTGCTCCCAGTGAGATGGGAAGCTGGGGTAGGATTTTAAGGAAAGGACCGACACAATCTGATATGTCTAAAGAGGTTCTTTCTCTCTCTGTATTTTTCTATTGAGAAAATACTTAAGGGAAAAGCATGAAAGAAGAGAGACCCATTCAGATGTTATTTCATAAGGTAGGAAAACACATAATAGCAGCTTAGACTCACAGTGCAAGAGTAGGTAGAAGGGGTTGCTCTACTAGTAGACCGATGTGATTCACCCATGAATATCAAGTCGTTGGAGAGAGAGAGCAGTCAAGGATGATTTCCAGATATTTGAACTAAACAACTGAAAGAATGGAGTCCTCATTTCCTGAGATGGAAAAGATCATTAAAGGAATTATTAGAAGGGAGGGGATTGAGAGACATAAAAAGGTCTGTTTTGGACATTTAAGTTTAAAGCAGAAAAGTATCCTAGAACCAAATCACTTCTCCCAGCTTTCTCCAGTAATATGCCAGTTCAGGCCAACATCACCTTTCCATAGATTACTGCAGTAATTCCTTTCTTGAGAACTTGAACTGAGCTAATCCATCTATATAAAGCCCAGCAACCAGAACGGTGTAACAACCAGAACGACTGGAACGACTGGTGGTTATGATGTGCACTGCGGCAGCCAACCGGCCTATTCCGGGTCCGATTGGCCCCTCTCCCAGGCCGGCCTGGCCACGGATCAGCCCCCAACACCCTGATCGAAGGTGGGGCCGTCCAGCCAACCTCCCACGGCCCCTCACTCCCCTGCCAGCCTGGCCCAATGGACCCCCATTGGGGCAGACCGGCTGGACCCCACCTATGCACGAATTCATGCACCGGGCCTTTAGTTGATATATAAAGAACTGAATCCCTCAAACTGCAATATGCACATATTTTCAAGCACATCTAAAATAAAAGCAAAATTATGTGCCAGATCTAAAGCTTGTTTCAATAAATTTCAAAGTTGGAATCATACAGAAGATTTAATCTGACAATATAATAAAACAGGAAGCTGGGCTTTCCTACCAAAACCTGAAAAGTATTATTTAAAATTAGAGGCCCATGCACAAAATTCGTGCAAGGGCCTTGGCCCCCACCACCGCGGTGGCCACCTATGCCTCAGCCCCCACCTGCCATGGCTTTGTCGGGAAGGAAGGACGTCCAGAAGGATGTCCAGTCTAATTAGCATATTATGCTTTTATTATTATAGATGCTTATACAGCAATTCATTAATTCATTGATGCAAACAACTTAGACTCATGTATATTAACAAATCCAGTAAATATTTTACAGGATACTGTTATTTTACTTTGGGGGATTTATTCCAGAAAAATAAGTTTATTGGTTTTAAAAAAGAATTTGAAAAACCTATTCAATGAAATTAATTACATAACAGAACAGAAGAGAAATTCATGCAATCAACAAAAAAAATCCAACATTTGATAAATTCAATGACTGTTCATGATAAAGAAAATAGTACAAAACAAATAATACACAGGAACTTTCTTATTGTGATAAAGGTGCCTTCAGCATTTTACAAGCAATGTATTTAATGCTTAAAAACTTCTTAGAAAGCAGAAAAAAGACAAACATGTCCATATTACTCCTCCCAAATTTACATACACAATGATTGTTCCTGCCCATGCAGTAAAGCAAGAAAAAGAAATAATATGTACATAATTGAAAGAAAAAACTTAAATTATCATTATTTGAAGATTTTATAATGGCATGCCTTAACTATTCAAAAGTCTACAAGTAAATTATTAGAATTAAAATATTTGCAAAATGTGGCTCAATATAAATGATCTATTGTGTTTCTAAATATAATCCATGAATATTAGAAAATTAAATATGAGTTTATTTATGCATACCTTTGCAATAGTTTTTAAATATCTCAAATAAGTAGGAATTAATATAATAGACATTGTAGAAGACCTCTAATGCTTCTATGCAAAGGAATAAAATGTTATTAAGAGAAATTTAAAAAGACCTAAACAAATAGAAGGATACAACATAGTCATCCTTCAAAAGACTCAATAGGGTAAAGGTGTCACTCTACCCATGGTTTAAAACCCATGCAATGCCAATCAAAACTTATGCTGATCTAAAAATATATAGCAAAGAACTAAGAACAACCAAGGAAAAATATATACATTTAATTGAAAGAACTTACTCTAATCCAGCGGTTCTCAACCTGTGGGTCGCTACCCCTTTGGGGGTCGAAGGACCCTTTCACAGGGTCGCCTAAGACCATTGGAAAACACATATATAATTACATATTGTTTTTGTGATTAATTGCTATGCTTTAATTATGTTCAATTTGTAACAATGAAATTAGGGGTCACCACAACATGAGGAACTGTATTAAAGGGTCGCGGCATTAGGAAGGTTGAGAACCACTGCTCTAATCAATTTAAGACATTATTTAGGTTCCAGTGAGAAAAGAATTGTTGAGGAGGATCTTCAAAAATAAGGAGGAAACCAGCAATTGAGAGCAAATTTCAATAATGACCAAGAGGAGGAATGAAGGCCAGAACAAAGAGAATGGAAGTAGAAACAAAGGGAGGAAACCATTGTAGAGACAGACGTAAGCCTTGGCGACTGACTGAAGATGAGAAGCAGCAAAGGGAAGAATTTCCTGAGAATGAATCATAGGTCTTGAGAGTATGACTGGACAATAATGGAAATATTAATAAATAGATTATACTTATGCCCTGGTATGAACACAGAGAGAGAACTAGAGATACAGATAGAAATTGAGAAAACCTACATTTTCTGTGTAAACTGTTGAACTTGAACTTAAGCTTGAAGTCATAAGAATAGAACTTCTCAACCAGAAATACCATATAGACTGGATTTGAAACTAAAGGAATGGTACCAGTACTGTAGAAAGACGTTCCAATTATTGATAAGACCCACAAAGGCGTGCAATGTGGGTCTTATCAATAGTCAAGTTTCTTTATAGTACAAGTAGAAAGAGAACACAAAAAGAGTAAAATGATTCATCTTGGAGGCAATTGTGTTTAATTAGCTCTTTACAAGTGGTGTAATAATTGGCAGCTCTCAAATTGCTGACAGCTTCTCTTTCTCACTTCTTTCTTTTACTCCCTCCTTTTTTCTCCTCGTTTCTTTTAAAAGAAGATCAAAGCTGTATAGCTGAGTGAATGCTAATGGTGCATACATTTATTTGAAACGCTCTAAGCCCTTGAAAGTCTGCACATAAGATTTTTTTATTCCCAAATGTCTGCCTGTAAGTGTATTTGATACTTTGAGAGGAATTATCTCTACTTTTTTCCCCCTGTCCTTTTCAAGAAACAAACAAAAAAGAAAACAATACAAGTCTACTTTAACACTTTGGGAAAGTTGTTTAAAATGAGAGTTCCGTAACCTTTTTTGACTCCCTACAATAGAGATACTTTGAACCACACACTTGCCATGGAGTTAATGAGTCTCTTCCTCATGCACATGAACTTGCTGCTACATTGTACGCCGGGTGGGAGGGGCCTGTGAGCTTGGGAAAATGATTAAACCTCTTGTTGGCGTATATATAACTCTGACAGGTGGGAGGTATTGCTGTTGCAGCTTGTAAAGAAAGAATGGAATATTTCAATTGAACAAAAACTTTGCCCGGATTCTTGAAAGAACAAAATGCCTTTCCACTCTTCTCAAGATAATAAGAGCTACCCATGGCAACTTTGCAATACTGGCCCGGAGTTCTTTGGGAAAATGAGAGCTGAGAAATACTAGTGCTGATAGGATGGTTTCCAGCGGTTCTCAACCTTCCTAATGCTGCGACCCTTTAATACAGTTCCTCATGTTGTGGTGACCCCCAATTTCATTGTTACAAATTGAACATAATTAAAGCATAGCGATTAATCACAAAAACAATATGTAATTATATATGTGTTTTTCCGATGGTCTTAGGTGACCCCTGTGAAAGGGTCATTCGACCCCCAAAGGGGTCGCGACCCACAGGTTGAGAACCGCTGGTTTTGAGGAATTAATTTTCTGAAGCATTGGCTGAAATTTGTAGTGTTTGATTTTGGGGTTTCACTCTCTGGATATACAATGTAATGGAACATTTGGTGTTGTTGAGTGCTGTGCTTGGCCAAATTTCAGGGTGTACTATGTGTACCTGGACAGTTTGAGACACAGAAAGCCTTACTTTACTAGTTGTTTTTGTTACTTTTGTTAAGAAAGGAGAAAGAGTGGGAAGAAAAGAGGGAGAAGAAATAGAAGATTTGAAATACTACAACATTCAGTGACCTGAGGAAGCTGTATTCATTTTCCTGGTAGCATCTCCCATTTTCTGGTAACATTACAGTCAAGAATGGCTGCTTTGTGTTAAAATGACACTCTACTAATTAGAAAACACAAACAGGAGTGAGTATGACTGACCTGAACACTCCAGAATTTCAAAAACGGGGGGAGGGAAACCAGTATATGGAGTTGGTGCGAAGAAGATGGCCCTCCAACACTTCCATTTATACGGTAGAGTACCGGAAGGGAACACTTTCAGCGAAGACTCCCGCTTCCGAATTCCCAAATGAGGTTAGTAACAGCCTGTGCAGGGCACACGGAGGCAGGCGCACCTCCTTTTTGTCTCTAGCTCTTAATGCCTTCCCCTTAGAGCAGTGGTTCTCAATCTGTGGGTCGCGACCCCTTTGGCGATCGAATAACCCTTTCACAGGGGTCGCCTAAGACCATCCTGCATATCAGATATTTACATTATGATTCATAACAGTAGCAACATTACAGTTATGAAGTAGCAACGAAAATAATTTTATGGTTGGGTCACAACATGAGGAACTGTATTTAAAGGGCCAGAAGGTTGAGAACCACTGCCTTAGAGTATTACAGAGGGTAGAGCAGAGGGGCCTGAGTGGAGGGAACTGGTGTATTTCCTTACAGTAAGATTGTCGTTCACCTTAGACACCCACTGATCCACCCCCAAAGCCAGCAGAGACTAGGAGAGATTCCGTTTAAAGGGGGTGCAGAATTTTCACAATTTTACAGCACTAAACATGTTAACATAATAAAAGTATATTATAAATTGAAATCCAGGAAAAAATATCTCAATTGTATTAAAATGATGGGCCAGAATCATCCCAGAGAGGCTCAGCTGGCATGGCTCAGTGGTTGAGCGTTGACCTGTGGACCAGGAGGTCACGGTTCGATTCCCAGTCAGGGTACATGCCGGGTTGTGGGCTCAATCCCCAGTAGGGGGCGTGCAAGAGGCAGCTGATCAATGATTCTCTCTCATCATTGATGTTTCTAGCTCCCTCTCCCTTCCTCTTTGAAATCAATAAAAATTAAAAAAAGGTAATTATCCCAGAGAAAATGGCTATTGTAGGAGCAATCATTAGAGAGGAAAGCATCTAAGCATCTTTTCTGATTATCCCCAGTGAGTCCTACTTAGTCAATGTACCGATTATACTGTATTTGAAGGGCCAATGTTTGCTTCATAGCTAAACTTGCAGAACCCTTCATATGTTCATATCTCCTTCGTGACCATTTTCTGGCAAAATTAAATCCAATTCCGGAATTTAAACAGGGGTGTCTCGTCCTCACTTCTGTCCTTGTTAGCCCTGTTTGTTATTTAATACGGGGCTATCTCTATGGGTCTCTATGGTAACAAAGAAGTGTTTTGGCAGTGACTGGAGGGGTTCGGATGATTGAAAGGGTGATAAGAATTATTATTTCTAAAAATTCCAGGCCTCCTGCCAGTATTTTAGAAACCTGCCCCTCTCCAGGCTTATGAAATTATTTAACTGAACGTTTTTACAAAGGAAGAGCTTCCTCAGAGGAAAAGGCTGCTTCGTTGGGAGGGCCATTCTGAAGCTCTTTGTAATGTGCTGGCAAACAAAGAATGCTAAGGTGTTTATTCTCTTGTTAAGCCCAGATTGAGAACTGATTGTAAAAAGTAGAATAACGAATTCTTAGTAAGTACTCTGAGCTTTTTACATGAATTATTTCATTGAACCCTCAGAGCTATGATGAACAGTAGGTTCCCTTATCATTACCACCCTCTTTACTTAATTGAGGGAACTAGAGGGTAAGAAGTACAAAAAACTCCTCAAGGTCAGACAGAATTAAGATTGTATGTAATCTGACTGGAAGCCCCATGTTCTTAATCAGTTTGCTGTCCTATGAATCTCACTCTTCTATGTCCCAAACATAGCTCAGTTGGTGCGTCTGGGAATTCTAATAAAATAAGCGTGTACTTGTTCTGTGAATTCGTGCATGTGTGGTATGTGTTTGTGTTTTTCATAAATGCTACAGTAATCTATGTATCTAACCTAGTCCTTCCTGTCAAGACCATATAGGGTCAATTTTCTTCATGTGTTTATCCTAAGCAAAAGTACCATCTCAAACACCGATTTTTAAAAATATATATGTTTTTATTGATTTCAAAGAGAGGAAGGGAGAGGGAGAGAGAGATAGAAACATCAATGATGAAGGAAAATCATGGATTGGCCCCCTTCTGCACACCCCACACTGGGGATCAAGCCGGCAACCCTGGGCATGTGCCCTGACAGGGAATCCAACCGTGACTTCCCCATTCTTAGGTCGACGCTCAACCACTGAACCACACTGGCTGGGCCCTCAAACACCGATCTCTTAAACATGAACTTTATTACTTTTATGTAGCAGGATAATAATCACAGAGGTATCTATATATATAAAAGCCTAAGTGTCCAAACAACCATTGGACCATTGGATCATTGGACCATTCCACCGATAGCTATGACGTGCGATGACAGGGGGCAGACACTCAATGCAGGAGTGGAAACCACAGGCATAGAAACATGGAAAAGACTGATGAATCTCAGAGGGAAGGGGACAGGGGGAGCGTGGGAAGAGATTAACCAAAGATCTTATATGCATACTAGAGGCCCGGTGCATGGATTTGTGCACCAGTGGGGTCCCTCGGCCTGGCCTGTGGGGATCAGACTGAATCCATGCATCAGGCCTCCGACATCCTCCAAGGGGTCCCAGATTGTGAGAGGGTGCAGGCCAGGCCAAGGGACCCCACCAGTGCACAAATCCATGCACCAGGCCTCTAGCTTCCATATAATAAGATCAAGTCCCGACTTGCACTGTCACGGAAGATGGGGAGTTGTTTGATCTCATTTCTTTCCTGCTGTGGCTTCACTGTCTCCCATCCTCCTCTGGCCTCTGGAGTCCAGTCAAGCACATCTGCTGACAGGCCTGATACCCAGGTCTGGGTGCTCAAGGCCAGGCTGGGTCTGCTGTTTGCTCCGAGGCTCCTCCTCTCACTCAGAGGCACAGCATGTAGGGTGAGGCAAGGGCACCTTCTCCTGGCTAACCCAACGACCTGATTGATGACACAAGGCTTTCCTTTCTTCCAGGTCTGCCACCGTCCTGTGCAGCACCTTTGTATGCATTAGAAAAGCGTCCTCCTCGCTCCTGCATTGGGGAACGCAGGTCAGATTTCATCGCCAAGTATGTGTCCTTGTGCAGCAAACACCCTGCACCAACATATGCTACGTGTGCAGACTAAAAACTGTGCAGCTCCAAAAAGATGGGCCCTCCTGCCTCAGGTGCTTTATATTTCTGGTTAACAACAATACTCAACAGTAGTATCTCATAGTTAGAAGAACCATAAGTGGAAAATATGAAGCCTGGCTGATTGATGGAAATATTTGGGAAAACAGAGAATTTGCTTCCTCTTATTCCTCCTGCCCGTTTTGAGCAAGGGCATTCCACTCTTAGAAGTTTTTTGTTTAATATGCTTTTATTGATTTAAGGAGAGAGGAAGGGAGAGGGATGCCCTCCACTGGAGATTAAGCCCCCAGCCCAGGCATGTGCCCTGACCAGGAATCGACCCTTGACCTTCTGGTTCATAGGACGACGCTTGACCACCAAGCCATGCCAGTCCGGCCACTGTTGGGGTTTTTATTCTTCCTCTGGCTTAATGGTTCTCAGTTCTGGCTGGATATTAGGATCACCTGGAGAACTTGGAAAACAATTCCCCCTCAGGTGCAACTTCAAACCAGTTAGATCGGTGATTACAATGGGCAAGGTTGAGAATCAGAGCTATGTATAGTATAATGATAAAACTATGCATAAGGATAAAACTTTGCAATCGGTTCCCTTCCTCAGACCATTTAATGAGTCTCTGTGACTTACCTTACTTATAACATAAAAGATCCATTTTATTATTTCAAAATTCTTAACTATAGAATTCAACTCAAGTCAATTAATGATCTTTCTTCAACAAGATTATCGAAATGGCTACCTCCACGATATTGCCAATAAATTAAACAATGTATTGTAGGCACTAATAATTTTCTTTCTAGAAATTTCTAGTGGATTAGCAGCAAATGAACATTATCTGGGTATAAAGATGCAGTTTCTGCAACATGAATAATCCTGAAGGAATTATTCATACTAGAATAGTCTTTCTTTAACTTTTAACTATAAGAATTACCAAAAAAAAGTTTAGCACCAAACAGATAGTTCCCTTTAAGAATAACTGTTTAAATAATCCAGAAGATGTAACAGTACCAATAACAGCACCACCACTAGTCCTGGTGCTATTGTAGCATGTCGCACACCACAGTTAACAGAACAAATATTTTTGGCTGTGGAGAGGTAGCTCTCCAAACACAAATTAATCTCCTTAATGGATTTTCCTTACCTTCATGAAAAATGCATTATGGTCTCTTAAGTCACACTCAACACATTGTTAGGGTTTTATATGATGTGGGGTTGGCACAAAGATGATTTTTCTTTCACACTGTGGGTAAGAAAAACAATGAGCTGGGTGGGTCGGAGCCAGGCCATTTAATCACTAGGTAAAGACTGGTTACCAAGAGGAGCGGCTTTATTCCTCAGCTCCCTCTTCCTGCAAGAGCCCCTTCCAGTTTGTGGAGAGGTGAAAAGGAATTGCAGTAATGGGCCTAATACTTGTTGAATTTTGAAAGCATCAAAAAATGTGTCCCAGTCGACCTTTTTATGAATTGTTCTGATTTTCTTAAAAGCTGACTAAAGGAAAATGGTCCTAACTACAGTCGCTTCTGTCATGCCCAGCCTTTCTTTTATAAGTATGACTCTTCCTAGGTTACCATTTCCTAGGCATGTGTCTCCCGACATCGATGTATATGCAGAGGGACATCCTTTCAGGGCTGATGAGCCACATGAACCAGGTCCCAGGCATTAAGTAACCAAGTGTATGCTGCCTCGGACGGCCCAACGTGGCAACAGGGCTTCGTTGCCACGATCCTAAGAGTGTTTGACCAGAGGCGCAGCCAGCCGTGGCCTTTGGTAAGAACTATGAGAGGACAGATGAGCGGCACTCGTGGGCTTCGGGACACACTTGAGTTTTATGGCAGAACCTGCCTTGTCTTTCCTGCAGCTTTCTCTGTTTCAATTGTGTAAAACTGTGTTAAAACCACTGAGTTTTCTCTTAAGAAGAGGCCAACAATCAGCCTTCACATGGTTCAAATTAGTCAACATAGTTCAGAGGTCAGTGACCCGGGCCCTAGAAGTGGCCAGAACTTGTGCTGGGAGAAAGCACCTGTGGCAGAGCCACAAGGTGAGAGAACCGTGACAGCCGGGGAGCCTTCCTGATTCAAAGGACAGGACCACATCTGGTTGGCAACACAGTGTCTCTCCGTAGCTGCTACTGCCGCCCGCCCTTAGAGGATCTGGATTTGAGAATTGGCCAGAACAATGTCGAGGATGCATAGCAACCCTGAGTTTCAGGCACAGTGTTTTCCAAACACATCCCACACATAAATCAGTGACCTAGATACTTGGCTTTGTCAAGCTGAGAACCATATTTCATCACAAACCAAATGAGGAATTGTTCGTAGGGCATTACAACATTTTATGAGTGTGGACGAAGTAATGGAGCTGGAGCCATCGCATTTAAATCCTGGTGAGAACTATCGCTGTGATTATTGTGTCTTAGATTAATTGTTCTCCGTTACATAATGCTGGAACTATTTTTTTTCCAATTAACTATGTGCAGCAAACCATACATTTTCTGAGAGTTTACTGCTGAACTCTAAACTCATGTAAAATCGAATGTGTTGTATGACTTTAATTTCCCAAATTTTACAGTTAATGACTTTTCTCACATAGAGGCTAAAAATCAATGCTCCTTGTTAGAGTGAACTAAGCTAGTAAAAGAAAGAATTTTATCTCACAAACACCAGCCCAATTGTTAATTTTATTTTCCAAAGGAACATATGAAAATATAGAAAACAAGTCTTTATTTTTACTCTCACTCGACTCCAACCATTGTTCACAGAACAGGTGAGATAAAGTAGGTCATGTAATTTTCTTGCTTGGAAAAAAAAAATCCACTTCACAGATTCTTCTTGGTGTGAATAATAAATTCAAACTGAATAAAGGAGCATGAACAACTTGGAAAAACTGATCCCAGCCTCACTCGTCGACCTCTGCTTGTACTACTGTTTGCCCCTCAATCTCAGATCATTGGTCACTACAGGAGGTTCAGTAGTGGTTCCCCAAAATGTCCACATCCTAATTCCTGTATGTTACCTGACATGTAAAAGTAACTGAGAATGTGATTAAGTTAAGGATCTTGAAATAGAAGATTATCCCGAATGATCCAGTTGGGCCTGATATAATCACAAATGTCCTTCGACTAGAAATCAGAGCCAGAGAGAGAAGAATGGAAGCGGAAATCAAAGAGAGAGTTTGTGATGCTGCCTGGGAACGTAAAGGAAGAGGCCACAAGCCAAGGAACGCAGGAGCCCTCCAGAAGCTGGAAAAAGTGAGGAATTCTCCCTTAGATTCTCTAGAGTCTCTTGAAGGAAGCCGACATCCTGATCTTTATTGTAGCCTGTTAGGTAGGAAACTGGACTTGAGCAGCTGGGGTGGGGCCTGCCCTGGAGTCCTGACAGGGCAGGACCAATATTGCCTTCAAACCGCCTCTCTCTGGACTGCCCGGCAGTCAGCAGTTCCTGAATCAGACCACCAGGGGGGGGCAGGTTCTGAACTAGCCATTTCTTGGTGAAAGCTCCTAGGAAAATGACATGACCTCAGTGCGACCTTACTAGGGCCCCTCATCTATACTAATAAAAGAGTAATATGCTAATTAGACCGAGAGACCTTCTGGGAGACCTTCCAGACGTCCTTCCAGACAAAGTCATGGTGGTGGGGCTGAGGCAGAGGCAGTTAGGGAAAGGGCAGTTAGGGGGCAATCAGGTCAGCAGGGGAGGGCAATTAGGGGGCGATCAGGCCGGCAGGGGAACAGTTAGGGGGCAATCAGGCCAGCAGGCAGAGGTGATTAGGGGCAATCAGGCAGAGAGGCAGGTGAGCAGTTAGGAGCCAGTGGTCCCAGATTATGAGAGGAATGTCCACCTGTCTGTTTAGGCCCGATCCTGTGGGATCGGGCCTAAACCGGCAGTCGGGCATCCCCCGAGGGGTCCCAGATTGGAGAGGGTGCAGGCCTGGCTGAGGGACACCCTCCCTCCCGTGCACGAATTTCGTGTACTGGGCCACTAGTTAATTATAATAAAATTTGCATTGTGGTTTTTGACCACCCCCACCGTGGGGTTTTCTGTATGCATTATGGGTAAGCGCATGTGCTGAAGAAATACAGTTATATAACCCTTTTCTTTCAATCATTCCTGAATGCAAAAGAAAGTCACCCAGAAAATCCCTCATTTAAACCAAATAACCCATGGAGTTCAGGGCCATTGTCTCTCTTGACTGGCCGGCTCCTCACTTAGAGTATATTTTTGGTAAATCCCACTTTGCTTTACTTTTGTTTTCTATGGCCTTAAAGTCTTTTCTGCACCAACGAGAGGAATCAAGGTCCCGGCTGGTAACCCCAGTCAGTCACAAGCCCACTGAAACTGGCTTTGGATTTCTGACCTCCAGAAATGTATGATGATAAACTGATGGTGCTTTGAGCCCCTGCATTCATGGTCACTTGCTAGAGCAGCAGTAGGAAACCAATGCAGCCGCATGGTAGCCTTTCCTTTTCTAACATACACGGAACTCTTCCCCCACTCAGAGGCGGGCAGGTCTCCAGACTCCAGGGTGGATGAAGGAGAGTCCCTACCTCTTCTTCCTCCTTGGCTCCTTCCTAGGGAGGCACTGAATAGAAATTCGTTAAGTGAGTGTTTGATTGGATAAGCACACCTAAAAGTAAATGCGTTTACCTGGGAACTACTTCAGGGGAGTGATTTTCCTTGTTCCAACAGGATCATTAGAAAAGTGTAAACAGGAAACTACAAGTACCAGGTGTATCTGATTCACTGGACAGTTTCTCATCCCTCATTCTCCCAGCTCTATTTCCACACAGGATGTCCTTTAGGTAAGGCCCTAGAAAGGAACCCATGAGAGCAATGGGATATGAATCACTCATCTTCCTTCGAAAGTGCTAACCAAGTCCCTGATTACTGCAAACACATGCTATCACCCATACTGTGAACTGTGATATGACCAGGTGCTGTGTTCTCCTACGGAGAGTGGTCGTTTTCCAACAGACACACCTTCCATCAGGAAAATATTGCAAAGAGCTATTACTTAGTGATTTCAGGAATGCTGCTGATTGGTTGTATGACCTGCTGATCAACTTGTGTCAAAAGTCTTCTTCTGTACCAACTCCTACAATCTATATATATAAAACCCTAATATGTAAGTAGACAGAATGGCAGAACAACCTAACAACCAGTCACTGATGTGCACTGACCACCCCGGGGGCATGTGCAGAACATGGCGGGCATTGGCAGCAGGCAGCAGAGTGCGGAACATGGTGGGCATCGGCTGTGGTGGGATGGTGGAGCAGGTGAGCGGGGGCGCCAGACCAAGGCGGGGCACGGTCACTGTCATCGGGGTGAGACTCTGGTGGTTACTGAAAATTCTTTGCTCCCACATGCCACAGTCCTGCCCGGCGCTTGCACCTGCTGCCAGTGCCTGTCCCGATCGCTCTGTGCTGTCAGTGGGTGCGAGCGGCAGCTGCCAGCCCCAGCCCCTGAGGGCTTTTCCACCTCCCTCTGCTCTTGAGGGGCAATCAGGGCAGCAGCCTCCGCTCGCACCCACTGCTGGCGCCGGCTCCAATCGCTCTGCGCCATCAGCAGGTGAGCAGGGGTGGCGCTGTCAGCTCCTGGGAACAGTGGGAGCGGGGCTGCGGGCAGACAGGGGACCGGGGGCGGTGGTGGGAGGGGCCAGGCAGGGGCGAGGAGGATGGCCTGAGACCTGCCCTGTGCCCACCGCAGCCTCGTGGCCCACAGTTCCTTTCAAAGTGCATGAATTCATGCTCTGGGCCCCTAGTCTTATTATATCTGACCAAATAGCTTTCTATTGTTCAATTGGTTCCAGCAGAAAAAAACATTTGCCTTCTTTATTAATTTTTAATACATTTTAATGTCTGTAGAGACATTCTAACATATACTATCACTGACAGAAGGTGATGGATTTGAGCTTGCTTTACAAACCATATTTTAACGTATCCAAGTATGAGCATCTATAAATGCTCTTTTCCGTGCTATTAGGAAAAGCCAAATTTTGGGATCTTGAGTATTTGTTATTAAATATCTTGACATGTAATTTATATTTGCTGTTGGTTTTTAAAACTGTGATTTTAAAGACTCTAATGGTTCTTTAAAAAATGTGAACCACACTTTGTATGTGCAAAGAAACAATTTTAATCTTTATATATATATTTTGAGTAATGTGTGAATATAGTGAAATCACATTATTTTATTTGATTAGTAATACTTACGCCAGGTTTGAAAGTGTAGGATTGTTTCTCTTTCACATTGATTTATGAAACTATGTACTCTTTAGAAAGGAATGCTTATATTAAATTTTTACCAAAAAAAAAATACTTTTATCTGGCATTCAAATCTTTTATATTTATTAAAGTCATATTATAGTATTTCTTACTAATGAACTAAAAGCTAGGAATCATTTTCTTCTGGATCATTTATGGAAACTGTTGTGAAATCAGTATGAAACTCTAGAATCTCTTTTTGTTAGATCTGGGTTTACAAAAATACAGTTTACAGAAATTTCCTACCTAAAAATAAGGTAGCATAATCTGTTAAATATATTCTATTAGTAGTTCAGGGGAACTTATATTGACTTTTTTTTCTTAAAATTTTATTTATTGATTTTAGAGAGATAAGAGAAGAAAGAAAAACAACTTGTTGTTCCACTTATTTATGCACTCTTTGTTGATTCTTATGTATGTCCCCTGACCAGGGATAGAATCCGAAAACTTGGGTATCAGGGCTGGTCATGAGATTTAGACCCCATGACCTTTCCTCCATAGAGATAACATCTAGGGCAGTGGTTCTCAACCTTGGCTGCACATTAGAATCACCTGGAAATCTTTTTAAAATCCTGATTTCTGGGCCTCATCCTCCGGAAATTCTGTTTCTTTGTTATGGGGTGGGGCCACAACATTAGTAACAAAGAAACAGAATTTCCGGAGGATGAGGCCCAGAAATCAGGATTTTAAAAAGATTCCCAGGTGATTCTAATGTGCAGCCAAGGTTGAAAACCACTGATCTAGGGGCCCAGAGAAGCCTCAGTTACCTTAAGCTGGTTACCTTAAGACCAGCTGCCTTGGATAATAACCCCCTGCCCTGGCAAACCAATCAATCCTTGTAGACCTAGACCCAGAAAGGACACACCTGGAAAGCTGCTGAATATTCTATTGAGATCTTCCCCTGGAACCTCCCCTAAAAACTCCTCCCTTAAATCCCTTAGGGCCAGGGACCCAGTGTACTCTCCCTCCTAGGAGCATGCCACACCTTTCCCCTCCTCTTCCTTTCCCCGCCCCCCAAGCGCCTCACTTAACCTTCCTCACTTCTCCAAGGGCCTTTCCTTTGCCTCTAATGATATATTTCCTAAGACCATTTCTTGAACAACTTCTACCTCTGGGATTTTGTAAATAAATGTCCTCTTATGGTTTGAGTCTTGGCTCTGAATTCTTTCCTCACCAGAACTAAGTACCAAGGTTCCTGAACCCAGGTCAGTCTGACCTCACTGGTCTTACCCCACCACCGCCAACAGGGCTTCTTGATAAGGGAAAATGACTATAAAGAAAAAAACAAATATAATAAACACACACAAACACACACACACAACAACAACAACAACAAAAACCTCAGATCCAAACTTTTCTACCTGAGGAGGGTAATGATAAAGCAGCGGTTTTCAACCTGTGGGTTGCGACCCCTTTGGGGGTTGAATGACCCTTTCACAGGGGTCACCTAAGACCATCGGAAAACACATATATAATTACATATTGTTTTTGTGATTAATCACTATGCTTTAATTATGTTCAATTTGTAACAATGAAAATACATCCTGCATATCAGATATTTACATTATGATTCATAACAGTAGCAAAATTACAGTTATGAAGTAGCAACAAAAATAATTTTATGGTTGGGGGTCACCACAACATGAGGAACTGTATTAAAGGGTCACGGCATTAGGAAGGTTGAGAACCACTGTGATAAAGGATGAACAAGTGCTTTCTTTGAATAGCTTAATGAGGAACACAGAGAATCATATTACTGTCAAAAACAAAATAGTCATCCCAAAAAAACTGTAACGGAAAAACTTCCACTGAGCATCTAAGACTAGCAATGCTTGTCCCCTGGGAAACAGAACATTTAATGATTTTCAGTTCTGTCCTAAACTTATTTTCTGTGCTTCATCAGTGTTAAGCAAAAGGTCAGGGTTTTTTGGTGTTTTTTTTAGCTTTCTTTTCTTTTTCCTTAGAAACTCTTGGCCTTTGTAAATTGTTTAAAGGAAGAAAAGATTACATCTTTCTACAAGAAGTCCACTTCAGTTAAAGAGACTAGAATCCAAAACCTGCAAAGATTATATCAAATGTACAACTATGCATTAAAAAATTATCTGCTTTGCTACCAAGCTACACAACTTCAGCTGATTCAAATTATGTCCATGCCTTGGAAATAAGATAGTCAGGAGATTAATTTGCCACTGGAGGGGAAAAAAGATCAGCTGGCACCAGGATTAAACTTCCCTTATGTTCCAAGTACTCCCTTTTTTTTTAAAAGTTAGGCCAGACAAAAGTTAATCAAAAATCTTGAAGTAATTCTTTTGGGAAGTTTTCTTTTGTGCCTTTTAATTTTGATATCTTAATGTCCCAGACTTTTTAAATAACAAAATTAAATAGCAATTTCATTTTATCTTTAAAATTCGTTTTTGTTAATCCTCAACCCAGGATATTTTTAAATTGATTTTTAGAGAGAGTGGAAGAGAGGAAGGGTGGGGAAAGAGAGAGAAATATCAGTGTAAGAGAGTACCATCGATTGCCTCCCGCATGCGCCCTGACTGGGGCCAGAGATAGAACCTGCAACCCAGGTACGTGCCCTTGACCAGGAATCAAACCTGAGACTCTTCCATGCACAGGCTGATGCTCTAACCACTGAACTCACTGGCCAGGGCAATTAGTAACTTTAAGTTCCATTCTGGAGCCTTGCTGATTGCTCTGCCCTTCAGTGAGTGCCACTGGGGAAATTTATATCTCAACACAGGAAAATTCTGGAGTTTTGATTGTTATTGATTAGAACCATGGTCGGCAAACTGCGGCTCGAGAGCCACAAGAGGCTCTTTGGCCCCTTGAGTGTGGCTCTTCCTAAGCCTTAGGAGTACCCTAATTAAGTTAATAACAATGTACCTACCTATATAGTTTAAGTTTAAAAAATTTGGCTCTCAAAAGAAATTTCAATCGTTGTACTGTTGATATTAGGCTCTGTTGACTAATGAGTTTGCCGACCACTGGATTAGAAGACTGGGCAGCATGGGAGCTGGGAGAAAAGAGAAATGAGGGACTGGAAGCCACTGGGCTTGTCGGAATTAACTGTTAACATCAGACAGCCCGCTTGTTTTGCTCCAGCCCAAGTTTACTTACTAAACTTAGAAGTGGTTTCAAGCATTATTACTTACATTTACAACATAGACAGCTAATTGCCCTCTGTTGAATATTTTAATGCATTCCTCTGTAATACCATTTTTAATGATAGAGAATAAATTAAACTTATATGGCAGGAAGAAGGAGAATCTACAAGCTGGTGCCTCTTAATTGTTACCAAAGGAAAAGTAACGAGGACACAGGGCTGCGGGGAGGGTGTTAATAATTCAATCAGCAGATGGCTAAGTGTACCTCCGCAAAACACAGACAAATTAATTCCCATTTGCTCTCAACAGTTAGAGGATGAAAGTAGAATTATGACTCTCTATCTTAATATAGTTGCATTATTTATATGTCAAGATATTTCCGGGAAATAATCTGCTGTAAGTAAGAAAAGACTCTGAAGGGTTATTCTGTGAGTTCCACACCAAGGATCTTCATTGCAATTTAGTTCTAAGAACATCTTCTCTGATTAAACTTGAAGCTCAGAGCTATTGAAGTCTTAGTTTCATGGGCTTTTGATGGGCTCTGCTACAGTAACAAATCCCCCATCTTTCCCTGGCTGACAAGAAAGATTGCTTTCTCCCTGGCAGTCAAGTTCCTTGCAGCCCAGGCTTCCAGTTCCCTGCTGGGAGCCGCAGCCTCTGCCTCCTGTAGGCTGTTCTCCTGGCAGAGGGAAAGGAGCAAGGGTGTACCGAGAGGATGCTTTCAAACTGTGGAGCACTGTCCCACATAAGACTTATTAGACATGACAGAAAAGTGAGGAGACAATACAACTCACTATAAAATATGTTGCCACATATTTGCAAGTTTCCTAGATTGGCTGAAAGTCAGAAGAACCTGCTCTGATGATCACTCAAATATCTTCCGAAGGAGGACAAATACCTTTGTTAATGAAACTACCATTCTGCTTGTAGGTCTGGCCAAAGACTTACATGGCCATATCGAAAGCCCTTAATTAGAATCAGTTCACTTCCTATTCTGAGTTTTTCATCAGTAGCATGCACACATAACTAATAAATTGATGTATCATGTATTACTGGGGTGAAAATTTTTAGAAATAGGAAGTCATACGGATGCCCTGTTGTTGCAAATAAAGAGATGGTGATAAGAAATCTCTCTATTAAACCCATATTTTAATCCTAGGAGTAGGCTCCTTTATAATCATTGGCAATATTTTAAGAACAGCTCACAGTTTACTAAATACCAGAGCAATGTCAGAGCAGAAAGATGCTTCTCCAACTATGAAGTCATCCGAAGAGCCTACAAATTCATCACCCGGAGCAATCAAGTTGAGCTCCGAGCCAGAGAAATGGGGCTGGCAGCGAACTTGCTGAAGGCAGGATGCGGCCCCAGGAGCTCACTCCCAATGCCTGAGAGAAATGTCTCGTCTTTAAACTCACAAGAAGAATAAGATTTATTAGTGTTTTAATTGATATCACATCATGAACAACAAAGATATTTTAATACCCCAGTAAATCTTGGTCTCCATACTATATATCTCCATCTGCTTTATTTCTTGTCTGAGAACCCTAATCATATATGTTCCTTAGCCAAAAACAGAAAGGAAAAAATATGTAACTATACCTCCAAATGTCTTCTTATTCTTGTATTTAGGGATCAGATAGTACGTAACTTGAAAGTATAATTCACTCAGAATTATATCAAACATTTTCTATGTTAACCTTCATTCTCCACATACACACAAATCCAAAATAGAAAAATATAGCTTACAACTTTGAAGCCAATTCTAATTAGGTGTCTTAAATTATTCCCTTTTCCACTGAGACATGATTTATCCAGTCTTCAGAAAGTCTTAGAAGAAGGCTTCACTGGTACAAGAATAGGGCGCTTCATGCACATTTTCAATATATTTGCATTTTGCATTGCAGTCTACATTTGTTTTCATATTGTTGTAGATAAGCTGCCAGGCAGTGCGGGAGAATTAATCAGCTGGGCACTCAAGAGGATATTTTCAGAAAAGTAGCCTTTATTGCAGATTGCACTAGTGCCATGACTCAGGGGAATCAGTCTCCAAATCCTGAGTGATGAATATGAACAAAGCTTTCCCTTTATACTCTTAGTTCCTTTGTTCCCCAAATATGGGTCAACCCTTTGCAGCCTCTGCCCCCATGAGTTGGGATGGGGGAAGTGAGACCACACCCAGAGGCCTGCCAGCACTGGCACCAGCCCCTCCAAGGATTGTATATGGTTCATGGTTTATGGTCTCCGTAAGATGGGAGTATTCCTGGAAACAGGTTCTGCAAGACAGGACAGGCATCACAGATAAGAAGGGAGTTTGATAAGAATGGAGTTTCTCGGCGAGCAAGGGTGTACGTCAGAAGGCAGGTTACCGGCACAGATTCAGATAGCTACCCCCCAAATGTCTTATTTTCCCCCTTCAATATCTTCTACTTAATTGAGCCTCTTGATCATTGGGAGCAACTTGACAATTGAGCAACTTGATCAACGCACTTCAAGTTGAGGGGTGCTCACAGCCCCACCCCTAGGAGGTTGTGTTCAATAGGCCCAGTCAGGGGAGTACCCTCAGCCTCCTACTACAGGGGACATCCAGGCCTCAATAGGAGGGGCTCTGGCATTCTTTGTTAATGTGTTTTATCTATTATGCTTCAAATAGTGCTTTCCTCTTTCTTCCCCACGGGTGGGCTTTTCAGGTGTAGGTGTAATCATTGTGAAGCATCATTTCACTAAACTACGCTCAGGAGGAAATTAGAACAAAATAAATGAACACGGTGAGTACACATGTAATTAAATAAGGGAGAGAGAATCTGGTACAACATTTTAATAGAATTATAAGAATTCAAAGTTAAGTGATGCTTTGTATTTGAAAACTTCAGTTTCCACTAATGTTATATAGTTACATTTTTTAATATGTTTTTATGGATTTTAGAGAGATAGGAAGGGAGAGGGAGAGAGAGGGAGAGGGAGAGAGAGAGAGGGAGAGAGAGAGAGAGAGAAAGAGAGAGAGAGAGAAACATGACCAGCTGCCTCCCACATGCCCTCTACTAGGGATCAAGCCTACAAACACAGGCATGTGCCCTGACCAGGAATTGAACCTAAGACCGCTCAGTGCATGGGACAGCTGATCCACATTTGTTGGGGCATATGGTGACATTTTTAATTCATAAATATTGGGCATAAGAAAACTCAGGATTTTATAACAGTAGTTTCCTAAATAAGTATGTCCTATAATAAATGAAGCTCTTTCTATTTGTATCTAGGCCACAATTATTTTCACTATAACATCCTATTACCCTTAAGAGAGAGTAAATCATGTCCAGCCCCTATAGCTCAGTGGTTGAGTGTCAAACCAGGAGGTCACCACTTGGATTTCTAGTCGGGGCACATGCCCAGGTTGCAGGCTCCATCTCCAGTAGGGGGCGTGCAGCAGGCAGCTAATCAATGTTTCTCTCTCATCGATATTTCTATCTCTCTTTCCCTCTCTGCTGCAGTCTTTTCGCAGCAAGGGTTCAGGAATGGAGAAGGGCTACACATAAATGAAGAGAGACTAGACAAGAAATATAAATTTTGAAGGCATGGGGGAAAGCCAGGTGGACACCAGCTCTCTAGTGGAGTGGCTCCCCAAATATCCAGACCCATGGCTTTTTATTCAAACATTCTGCCCTTTAGTAGAGCAGATTACATATCAAAGGTAAGGTTTGGTAAACAATAAAGGATTATCAGGTTAGGGGAATTGCCCTCAGCTGTTTGGCAGCAGGTAATAATATGCAGGTCTTCAGCTCTGCTGACATGTCCATCAGCCTTCTGAGGAACTTCTCGCATTTATTATGCTAACTACTGTTCTTAGCCTCAAGCATATCCCCCTTTTTTGATTTAATAAATTTAAGAAGAATGTATGCCATTTGCAGAGCTCGGGTCCTTTTAAGATTTTTAAATTCAATGGAAAGGATCGAGTTCTTTCATGTCCTTTTAAATTGCTGCC
>NW_005369942.1:8937932-8944190 GCF_000412655.1 Myotis brandtii
CAATCACTGTCCAACAGTTTTTTATGGATTCCCTTCCCAATCACTGTTTCCTGTGACATGACAGCAATGATATTCCAGTTCTGGATGGTGGACAAACAGTGAGCAATGGCAATGCAGGTCTGACCTTCTTTGGCTTGGTCCCAGGCAACCTGCGCCAATGCACAGCTGATGACTGCTAGCATGGCAAGGCGTTTTTACCATCCCCCATCTCTGGACTGTTTTTCCTTTGTCTTGTCAGCATGTTGCTTGGGGCCACCGCCATCTGTGGCTGGAGTAGTCTGGTCAGTTCCTCTCTCGGATCCATTGTGGCAGGAATCCACATGGGCTTGGAGGAGTTTTCTGGAAATATATAAGCATATCCTCGACCAAAGGTTAATAAAGGAATCCTTTCTATAAACTAGACTTGGGATCTTTTCATTTTTCCAAACCATTTTCCTTTGGTTTTTTTCTGATACCATGTGTGTCTTGCCATCAGCATTACAAGGGAAAAAATTTCAAAGTGAAAAAATTTAAAGTAATTAAGGCTTGATGTAGTTTATTTACAAGAGATTACTCTACTATTCCCCCTTTTTTGTTTTAAATTGCAAGGAGGACATTTTTTGCTTGCTGTACAATATTTTGGCTTTTGAAAATCCAGCAATGCAGCCTTGATAGCTTTTAATTCAATTCTTAGTACAGAAGTATGAATGCTCTGAATTCATTGTATGGTAAACAGCTTTACTATGAGATGAGCTATCAGTAAAACATTAGTTAATGCTCCAGGAATAGGTTCCTGCCTAGTACAACTAAGTTCCCCTGAATATTTACTTATTTCAGTTTGCCAATTTAAACCAGTGAAATAAGGCTTATTTTCTAACTTTATTTGTTCTTGGGTGTGGACAGTAAATGACATTACATATCCCCCCAAGCACATCAATTTCACCTTCCTCAATTCTAAGCTCCAAGGGCCCTTTCTTTACCTCAATAACTTGTTTCCAGAGTCCATTTCTTTTGCAAATTACTTCTACCTCAATGATTTTCCAAATAAATGTTCTCTTATAGTTTGAGGCTTGGCTCTGAATATTTTCTTAGCCAGGCTTAAGTACCAAAGTTGCTGAACCCAGGTCAGTCTGACCCCACGGGACCAACACCTGGTGCCCTTCTCGCTGCCCCCAACACCTTCTCTTTGTTCAGCACATTTCTATTCTTTAGAACTTATTTGTCAAATACAAAATGTCGAATGAAGAAAACCATTTTTGAAAATTAAAATGACCTTTTCTCGGGCATTGTTACTTAAGAATTGTAAAGAACTTCAGGGGTACTTTCTTGCCTGGAGAGTGCCATGACCTTGTTGTTACAATGTTTCATAAATCAGAACTCTTCGGTTTTAAAGGTTAAATTAACAGCTACATTTTTGAGAGATGACCAGGGTCTACATAAATTACTTTAAGGAAAAGATGAATTATTTATACATTTATGATGAATTGATTCTTTAATAATTTTTATCTAGGAAAGGCTTATAAGCCATTTGAGGCTTTGTATTTGAGCAAAGATTCATTTGTAGGTTTTCCAGTATCATGTCATTTCTTTTTTCTCCAGTATTACCGAGATATAATTGACACATAACATTGTATTTGTTTAAGGTGCACAAACGTAATGATTTGATATATGTATATCTTGCAAAATGACTACCACAATGTTTAGTTAACATCTGTCTCCTCAGATAGTTACAGATATTTTTTTTTCTTGTGAGGTGACCTTTCAAGATCTCTCCTAGCAAATTTCAAATAAGTACAGCATCGTTAGCTACAGTCAGCATGCTGCATATTACATCTCCATTACATGCTGGCAGCTACCAATCTGTTCTCGGTTTCTATGAGTTTGTGTGTGTTTTTTTATTCGATGATAAGTGCAATCATACAGTATTTGTCTTACTCTGACATTTCACTTAAAGCTTTTTTTTTGAGTACTCTATTATTTCACAATAAAAATTGATGAGCAATATTATTAAACACGCGGTTTCCCTTCACAAGAGCACTGATTCTCCCTGAGACCACATGACGATTTGTAATGCTGGTACTGGAGAAAGATGCTGAACTGGCTGCTCTCAAAATCCTTACTTAACTGAGCCAGCTTCCATTTCTGCCTGGGCTGCAAACTTCTCTGGCTGAGAAGTGCAAGGGAAAACAATTTCATCTCAACAGAGGAGAAACCTTAACTTTAGGAACATAAACCAATGCAGGAAAAAAAAAATGGCTTTCTGAAAAGAATATACTTTTGACAAGAAATATATAAAAATCTGAACTCATGACCCCAAATTTAATAAAGCATACTGACTTCAAGATACATCACAGTCACTCACTTCTAGTCTAGATACAAACCTCTAAGCTCTTCAACTGAGAACCTTATATAGCAAATGCTTTAGAGCAGTGGTTCTCAACCTTCCTAATGCCGCGACCCTTTAATACAGTTCCTCATGTTGTGGTGACCCCCAACCATAAAATTATTTTCGTTGCTACTTCATAACTGTAATTTTGCTACTGTAAACAATATGTAATTATATATGTGTTTTCCAATGGTCTTAGGCGACCCCTGTGAAAGGGTCATTCAACCCCCAAAGGGGTCGCGACCCACAGGTTGAGAACCGCTGCTTTAGAGGCTTGAAATAATATCAGAAAGATCTTCCAAATTTGTTTTCCTCCTCTGTGGAGTACAAAGCACATATTTTAAAACCTGGAATATTAGAGGACTCGTTTAGTATCTTTCTGTTCCTTTGGCTAGAGGCGAGATTCGATTCTACTGGTCTGATGACAGCAAGCCCCGCCTCAGGATTAAATCTCTGAAAAGGAGCTTCATCCTTCTCCTGGCCAATGAAGTGCTGATTACCTGTGAGGCACTCAGGGTCTGCACACTTGGCCTGAATTAATCCACTTAATCCTCACACCGCCGTCACGTGAGTAGGTATTGTTATCACTCTCATTACGCACATAGAGGAACAGCAAAAAGGAAGTAATGGAAGAAGCACAGTGGAGCCGGGGCGGCCCGTTACATAAAAAGAAAACAGGGGAATGAGCCAGCTGTATAAGCCATGCTGTGGGAAACCATGTAAGGACACAGCATGCGAGGAACTGTGGGCAAAAGCCAGGGCATGGTGACCAGCAGAGAACCTTGACTAGCTCTAAAGTTACTGGGATTCTTAGTAATAAAGTTGACTTTGAACTCAGAAAGACCTGGGTTTATATCCCAGTTTTACCCTTAGTTCAGTTATATGACTTTGAATAAGGCCCTAATCCTCAATTTCTTCATATGCAAGTCAGAGAATAAAATTACTACTGCTTTTTAATTTTAATTGTATTTTTCAATTACCGTTTACATTCAATATTATTTTGTATTAGTTTCAGGTGTATAGTATAGTGGTTAGGCAATTCCATACTAAGTGTTTCCCCTTATATTTCCAGTACCCACCTGGCACCTTACATAATTATTACAATATTACTGCTATATTCCCTATGCTATACTTTATATACCAGTGATTATTTTGTAACTACCGATCTGTACTTCTCAATCCCTTCACCCCTTTCACCACCACCCCGCCCCCCATCCCCTCCCCTCTGGCAACCACGAGACTGTGTTCTGTATCTGTGAGTCTGTTTCAATGTTGTTTGTTTGTTTATTTTGTTCTTCATATTCCATATATAAGTGAAATCATATGGTATTTGTCTTTGTCTGACTTATTTCACTGGGCATAATACCCTCTAGGTCAGTGGTTCTCAACCTTGGCTGCACATTAGAATCACCTGGGAATCTTTCTAAAATCCTGATTTCTGGGCCTCATCCTCCGGAAATTCTGTTTCTTTGTTACTAATGTTGTGGCCCCACCCCATAACAAAGAAATTTTGTCTGTTAAATCCGAATTCCGTTAAATCGAGGTCTGCAAAATCGAGGTTTTAACTGTACTTTGAAACTGTAGTTGATTACCAAGACTGAGGAAGTCATTGATGATATATTGTCCAGATACTGCATATGGCCCCACATGACTACAAATATAATTTTCTTTGGAAATAGTGGGGTAATTCTCTGAAAACAGAGCTGTGCAAATTTTGTATTTTGGAGAAGAATTCTAGTCACTAAAAATTGCAAGCTCCACCCTGGCCAGTGTTGCTCAGTGGGTTGGGCATTATCCTGGGCACCAAGGAGTTATAGGGTTCAATTCCCAGTCAGGGCAGGTGTCTGGGTTTCCGGCTCAATCAATCCCCCGTGGAGGACCTGCAGGAGGCAGGGGATCATGTATCCCTTTCAGATCGATGTTTCTCTCTCTCTGTCCTTCTCCCTTCCTCTCTCTTTAAAAATCAATAACATTTTTTAAAATTGCAAGCTCCTTGAAGGCAAGATTCAGCTTTATGCGCCTGATTTGCCCCAGTGCCAGGCACACTGTGCGGGAACAAATTAAAACATGAGTGAAGGCATCACCAAGACCCCCTTACAGGCCGATTTGTAGGGAATAGTTATGCTCTAATTTGATGTCCCACAAACATGTTTAAAAGTGGCCGTTCAAATGCAGAGTGGCCAGGAATTGTGCTTTAATTTGGATAGTAAGCTCTCTATAAATTAGAGATAATTGACTTTGCCACTTTAAATTCCATTGAGCATTTCTTGAACTCCTTCTGTTCTTGACATGAAGCTGTGTAAATTAAGACCATTTCAAATGCAAATGCCCTTCTTTTCTGTCTCACAGGGCTGGCGGCCCAAACTGTCCTCTTTCAGGGAACACTATCCTATGCTCACTGTCCATAAAACTTAACAGAAACAGAAATGCTGGTTTTGATTTGCTTCCCAGATCCATGTGTGTGTGTGCAGCACACGCTACCTTCAGCTCTGTGCCTGGGTTAGAAGAAATATTTTTTAGACATGAGTGGTTTCCTGTTAAATAGGAGATGATTGCCAACTCGAGTTTCTCGATGACAGTTCCGCCAACGCGAAAGAGGGCAGCCCACTTTTCATTTTCTATTTATCTGAAGCCCTTCCCCAAATTTACGTTCCCCGTCGAGCCCATCTCCTCCTCGGGATGTCCCACTCGCATGACCCCAGATTCAGCACAGGGTAGCTTTCTCCTCCCTCAGACTCGCAGCTGCAAAAGAATCAACATATTGTTGGAGTCGGTTATGCTGCACTCAGTTGTCTTAACCTGGCTGTTTCTCTAAAGGAACATTTCTCTGGAATTCTAGAACGTTTCACTTCTTGACTTCGCAGTCAAGTATCAGTAACTGTTTTCAGCAGCCTGCAGGCCCGAGGCTGTGCACAGGGTCAGAAATGGATGACTTGAGTGAGGAGACTGCTCTGGCAAAACGGAATCTGATTTTGATCAGCATCTGGACGGCAGACAGTGTGGCTTTAATCTGAAACGGGGAACGCAGTGACATTGCCAGAGAACTTTGTCCATTGTTAGTTCTTTTATTTGGGCTAGCATGGTACCCAGACTGCGGTCCCAACTTTCTGCCAGAAAACCCTGAGGACTACACTTTGTACTTAGCAACCTGGTTTGGGAGTTTGGCAAATTGATCCATAAATTAACGAAATTGGAAGTATCCAAATGGGTCCTCTGGAAGTTATCTGCCTTTAAGTAGCACTCGTTAAATGCTCTGTGGGTCTTTCCATTTTAATGATATACCGTCAGATACTCACTCACAAGTGGTTTCAGTATATATCCCTTGAATATATCACAGGTTACATAAGAATTTGATGAGTCTGTCATTCCTCAGCATATACCTTTAATAAGTTCAAAGGATTCTTAGGTTACCTGTGTGATGTCAATGACACATTTTTCCAAATTGTCTATGTGAATTCTAACATAATTATGAGTCTGACATATGCACATTATCTACACTAATAAAAGAGAAACATGGTAATTGGCGTATGACCGCTACCCTTCCCATTGGCTAATCAGCATATCCTTATGCAAATTAACTGACAGCCAAGATGGCGGCCGGCAGCCAGGCAGCTGGAAGCGAACATGAGGCTTCCTTGCTTCAGTGACTGCAGACTCCAACGTTCCCCGCCTTACTTGCCAGCCTCTGAGCTACAACACTAAGAAACTATGTTGCAAATATAGAAGCTAAACAAAACTCCAGAAAACAGCTTTCAGCCTGCCGGGATCTCAGAGCTAGAGTTATACATTGTTTCGATTATAGCAGCAGAAGCCTCAGAACTAGAGCCAGAGCTAAAGCTGGCCCAGAATAAAAAAAAAAAAAAAGAAAAAGAAAACAAGGAGCGGTTGGGAGC
>NW_005369942.1:8945392-8949137 GCF_000412655.1 Myotis brandtii
CTCCCCAATCGGCCCTGCTCTGAGCCCGACCAGGGGCTGCACCTAGGGATTGGGCCTGCCCTCTGCCACCCGGGAGCGGACCTAAGCCAGCAGGTCGTTATCTCCCGAGGAGACCCAGACTGCGAGGGCACAGGCTGGGCTGAGGGACCCCCTCTCCCCGCCGAGTGCACAAATTTTTGTGCACCAGGCCTCTAGTCTATAATAATAAAAGCATAATATGCTAATTAGACCAGACAGCTGAACGACCTTCTGGACGTCATTCTGGACATCCCTCCAGATGAAGCCAAAGTGGCAGGGGCCAAGGCAGAGGCAGTTTGGGGCAATCAGGCAGGCAGGTGAGCAGTTAGGGGTGATCAGGCAGAGGGGTTAGGGCAGTGGTTCTCAACCTTCCTAATGCCATGACCCTTTAATACAGTTTCTCATGTTGTGGTGACCCCCAACCATAAAATTATTTTCGTTGCTACTTCATAACTGTAATTTTGCTACTGTTATGAATCGTAATGTAAATATCTGATATGCAGGATGTATTTTCATTGTTACAAATTGAACATAATCTGGGTTAGGGGCAATCAGGCAGGCAGGCAGAGGGGTTAGGGGCAATCAGGCAGACAGGCATGCAGTTAGGGGCAATTAGGCAGGCAGGCGAGTGGTTGGGGTGATCAGGCAGGCAAGCAGTTAGGGGCATTAGGCAAGCTAGTGGTTAGGGGTGATCAGGCAGGCAGGCAGAGGTGTTAGGGGCAATCAGGCAGGCAGGCAGGTGAGCGGTTAGGAGCCAGCAGTCCTGGATTCTGAGAGGGATGTCCAACTGCTGGTTTAGGTCTGATCCCACAGGGATTTCTGAGGGATTGGGCCTAAACTGGCAGTCGGACATCCCCTTAGGGATCCTGGATTGCGAGAGGATGCAAGCTGGGCTGAGGGACCTCCCCCCATGCACGAATTTCATGCACCAAGCCTCTAGTCTATATATATAAAAGCCCAGCGACTGGAACAGCAGAACGATTAGAATGACCAGAGCAACCTGTGGCTATGACACGCACTGTGGCAGCCAACTAGCCTGATCTGGTCTCTTATAGGCCTCCAACACCCCAATTGGGAACCTCCCATCCCCCCCCTCGCCCCCCGCTGGCCTGGCCCAATGGGCCCCCATTGGGGCGGGCCGGCCGGCTTCCACCAGTGCACAAATTCATGCACCAGGCCTCCAGTATAGTACATAAAAGACTTCCTCAGGAGTTTTCATGGTAAATGCCAGAAGTATGTCTGTAGCTTAATCCTTAATTCACGACACCGGACTTGGATCCTTGCTGAAATTTGAACACACTTTGACCAAGGCTTATTAGTGATGCAAAAATGAAAATTAACTACATTCATTATGAACAAACTAACAAAAACTCATTAAAATTTATTTGGACAGGTGTTAGTTGCCTTGAATTCAGGCATAGATATATCCTTGTGTCTTACAGATGCATTTGCCATAATTTCCTCCCACCCATATAAATCTATCTCCTTCCATTCAAAATTTTTTCCTTTATTTTTAATAAGTCAAATTTTTAAAATGAAAATTTCTGTAAACACCTAATCAGGAGATATCTCATACTTTGGATGTAAAAATGTCTCAGCAATAAGGAAATAGACTGCCTTCTGGTCATCTATCTTTCTATTAATATGCCTACAGGTTTGGCTTGGTCCTTGGGAACAGGATGACTCTACTGGTGTTATCACAGACGTTCATCTCCATTACACACGTCTCTATGTTCATCCCCTGGACTGTAGACATTAGTGCACGGTGAGTGTATATCTACATTCTCAGGAATTACTTTGCATTTGGAAATGCTCTTATTTTGCAAGATAATACACATAAATAAAGATTTGCTTCAACAATAATTCTGTTTCTGCGTCTGTTCTGAATTATCATTCTTACTCTATCTTCGCATTCATTTATCCCCAAGGTTTTTGTGGTGCAGTATTTGCTGATGTATTGGCAATGATCCGGCTTATTGACTCTCTTGCTCTTCCTCTAACATGGAGTGTTTTCCCACTCCATGCCTCCCCATGGGTCCCCATGCCACTGCCTTTGCCTGCCACCGTGTCACCCATGTGTGTCCCTGGCTCCCTCTCTTGCCTTATTCAGCATTCGGTTCCAATGTCATCTCCTCAGAGATGTCTGCCCAAATCACCATCTCCCCCTTACTCTGCTTCAGTTGGCTTGCTGGCACCTGTCTCCACTAGATACTAAGGTACACATTTATCGCTGTATTTATTGGCTGATTGCCTATCTCCTCTACTGCATTGCAAGTTTCATCGAGGAAGGTACTTTGTTTTCTTCACTATTTTATCCCATGATTTAGATGAGTGTGTGGCATGGAAAATGTACTAATTATTGTTTGTGATTAAATGGATTTACCCAGGACACTGAACTTCTTTATATCTGTTTATTTCTCTGTTGAAGGACATTATTGTATTTCATGGTCTTTAGTCAAGAATATATTTGTTTGCAATGATATCACAGATGCACAGGTTATGTGAGGATTTATTCATTAGTATTTACACGTATGCACCAAAATTTACAGGAACTGTGTGCCTTTCCCCTTAATAATAATAAATGAAACTATTGGATTCCTTTATAAAACTGACCTATAACTCCTGGACTGATAAACCATGAGTACTACCAGCTGGCTAAGTAGTGGTAACCATGTAAACTATTAATCATGTGGCATTTCACTCAAAATATCTTTAAGAAATATACAAAGTAAGAGGTATCACAATACCAAATATCAAATTATACTACAAAGCCATTGTAATCAAAACAGCCTGATGCTGGCACAAGAACAGGCATATAGATCAATGGAATGGAACAGAGAACCCAGAAATCAACCCAAGCCATTACACTCAATTAATATTTGACAAAGCAGTCAAGAGCATACAATGGAGTAAAAACCGTCTCTTCAATAAGTAGTGTTGGGAAAATTGGACAGGTACATGCAAAAAAATGAAGCTAGACCACCAACTTACATCATACACAAGAATAAACTCAAAATGGATAAGACTTAAATGTAAATCATGGAGCCATAAACATCCTAGAAGAAACCATAGGCAGCAAAATCTCAGACATCACTCCTAGCAATATGTTTGCGTATACATCTCCTAGGGCAGGGGTGGGCAACCCCTGGCACGTGTGCCAAACATGGCACGCCAGTAACTTTTGCTGGCATGTGAAACCCTCTCTTATAATCTTCCATTTACAATTTTTGTGAACATTTGAATGACTTAAATGTTAAATTACAAGGAACTGGCAAGACACTTGATGTTATGTTTGGTTACATAAAGGCTTTTGAAAAGAAACTGGAAGTCTTTAAGAGGGATGTGGATGGTGAGAGATTTAGATATTTCCCAAACCTCAAGAGGTACATCAAAGACCTCCCAAAAGATATCAGAACAACTGTCAAAGCCTTCAAAAGCTGTTTTTAAACATTATCGAGTCAACTATTGAGCAGTTCTTCTCAAGATTTGTGAAATTCAGAGAACTGGAAGAGACAGCAAAATGCATGAGGTTTCCAGACAGCATGAAACTGGAGGAACTAAACTTACAAATGTTTTCATGGACAGACATGGCTGACTTTGAAATGCAGTTGCTTGAATTTCAGAGTAGCTCAATTTGGAAGCAGAAATTTATTGACCTTAGAGTTGACTTGGAAAACATTGAAAAAAAGCGATTAGAGACAGGAGTACCAGAGAGAAGTGTCGAAAA
>NW_005369942.1:8949676-8954887 GCF_000412655.1 Myotis brandtii
AACTGAGGGGAAAATAAACAAATGGAACTACATCAAAATGAAAAGCTTCTGCACAGCAAAAGAAACCATCAACAAAATGAAAAGGAATTTAACTATATGGGAAAACATATTTGCCAATGATCCATCTGAAATATAAATTTCCAAAATATATAAAAAAAACTCATACAACTTAACAAAAGGAAGACAAACAATCCAATTTAAAAATGGGCAGAAGACTTAAATAGACACCTCTCTAAAGAGGACATAAAGATGGCCAAGAAACCCATGAAAAAATGTTCAGTCACTAATCATCAGAGAGATGAAAATTAAAACGACAATGAGGTATCACCTCACACCTGTCAGAATGGCTACCATCAACAAATGACAAGTGCCGGTGAGGATGTGGAGAAAAGGGAACCCTAGTACACCGCTGGTGGGAATGCAAACTAGCGCAGCCACTATGGAAAACAGTATGGAGTTTCCTCAAAAAATTAAAAGTGGAACTCTCATTTGACCCAGTGATCCCACTTCTAGGAATATATCCTAAGACAAAACACCAATCATAAAGAATATATGTACCCCTATGTTCATAGTGGCACTATTTACAGTAGCTAAGATTTGGAAACAGCCCAAGTACCCATCAGTAGATGAGTGGATAAAAATGCTGTGGTACATTTACACAATGGTATACAATGCAACTATGAAAAAGAAGGATTTCTTACCCTTTGAGACAGCATGGAAGGACCTGGAGAATATTATGCTAAGTGAAATAAGTCAGTCAGAAAAAGACAAGTATCATATGATCTTACTTGTACGTGGAATATAATGAACAAAGTAAACTTACAAACAAAATAGATCCAGAGACATGGAAGCATGGAACAGACTGACCAATCTCAGAGGGAAGGGGAGCAGGGGAAGAGATTAACCAAAGAACTTAAATGCATATATGCATAACCCATGGACATAGACAGTAGTGCAGTGAAGGCCTAGGAGTGGGGGGTGAGGGTGGGCACTGGGTGAGGGGAGTCAATGGGGGGGGGGGGGAAAGGGGGACATCAGTAATAGTTTCAACAATAAAGATAATTTTTAAAAAAGAATAAAACTTCCAGCACAGAGAAATTAAAATAAAACATACTAGATTTATCATAGACTTTAATATTTTATTTCACACTAAAAGCTCTAATAGTGTATGCTGTAACACATTATATTTTAGGCTTATTTTTTCTAGGGAATGTAAATTTAATCATCTAGAAATGTCAGTCCTTTAAAATTAGATCTATAACATAAACTGGGAAAAGAAAAAGCACATTGCTGAATTATTGATTTAAAATTTAAGAATTATTTCCACCTTTTACAGACTAATTTTACCAGGATGTTGAATTTAAGTAAGTAAAAATGCATTTTCATGAAAACAGTGACTTGTTCTTAGATGGAGTGTCTGGAAGTAATAAAATCACATGGTTATATATTTGATTTTCCTTTATAAAAAATGTTTATAAAGGACACAACTTTCAATAGTTTGTCAGTTACATTTTTCATCAACCGTGGTGTTGGTAAACATTTTCATAGCAACATGTAAGGGAGAAGCATTCCAAGCCCTTCTGATGGTTCCATATCTTAAAATAATTTTAATTGATCTGAATAAGCTATCGATGAAATCAGCTAATTTAGAAAATTCCAGAAACAATCTTGAAAGCAGCAGCAATGTGCTCCTTAAGAAGTGAGTGAGCGAGTCCTGTGCCAGGTCACCAGTCCAGGCCTAGAGATCTGAGGCCAAGAACCTGCCTCTCCTGGCCACATGGCCACTGAGGTGTTTGCAGTGTGTGCCTGAAAGAAAAGAACGTTTTCACAATCCAGGCACAGAAGCCCCAAAGAATGACTGCATTCCAGGTGGTCCAGTAAACCCTTACAGGGGCTGGATTAAAATTCCGAGGTCATGATTTTGGGTGTGAACATATAGGCCACTATTAGCCATATATTTGAGGGAATTGCTACCTTGTTGATTTGTCCATAATCTCCGGTAACCATAATACATGCTGCATCGCTTCACTATTTCAGTAAGTGAAGTATTAATCTCCACTGTAAGTGAGACTTTTGTCCCATACATTTCTGATTTGTTTTGCTCTAAGTATGGTTTTTGCTTCAGTGAAAAATATTTCCAAGAAAAACCAGACAAGAAATTGTCCTAGAAAATCCTGATTCCTAAACTGAGATTGATTAATGAAGGAAACGGCAATTCTCTATCTCGCAAAGAATTCCGAAGAACTGGAACACAGTCTTGGCGTCAGGTTCTTTCCCCTTAACCCTTCCTGTAATTGTGTTTATCAATTTACTTTTGCTCTGTTCTCAATTATGGAGTTTATATCCTTGAAGACATTGAGATGCTTCAGCGTTTCTGGAGAAAAAACTGTATTCTGTTTTGAGTTATACCATGCAATCAACATGTTCCCACATTTGGCTCACAAATTCATAATACCAGCATTCATAGGGAAATACTACAACATGTTTGCTCCTCACAGGTGACAAAAAAATTTAGTGTCTTACACTCAGTCTAAACCACATTATAGGACTGTCCTAATTTAGATTAAACCCACATTTGATTTTCTCTTCTGAAACCAAAAATGCAATCCCAACGTTATTAAATGACCAAATAATTCTGGCCTAAATTTCAGTTTGTTGGTACTGATTTAAAACTATTTTATTTACTAAAAACTTATACATACTGTTCAAACCCTATTCAATGTAGGCCAGTCAGTGGTGCAGTTGGAAAATAATGTTCTCAGCAAATGTTACGTCTGGGGCAGATGTTTAATAACAAGTTCTGAGACTGTGTGGTGATTTGCAGAAGTCCTGTTTTTCAGATGTGACTATTTATGCACAGATGGATCCTGTCCTGGGCTGGGCTCCTTTCCTGAATTGTTTCGCTCCTGGGTAACTACCTGCAGATAGAAGTTTGTCTTGGCTAAGGTCGGCAGAATTTGTTTCGAAGTTATGCAGCGGAGTGATCAAGGACTTAGACGGGCATGAGGAGGTGAGCTCTCACTGCCATTCTTTCTGTACCACTGGACTTAAAGGAAAATTTGGGAGAAAATGAAACCCAGACATTTTCCCATAATTAGCTTTAATTCACTGCTGCTCCTATAACTATAAGCCTGGTCCAAAGCTGGCCTTCGGTGAACATACTCTACTGGGAAGTTCCAAACATTTATTGCCAGAATGCTTACACCAAGTTCACAACCAAGTTAGTCCCCTAAGACCCAGGCTAGTCGAGACTCATTATGCTCTTGGGAAGTGCAAGAACTCTGACAGGTAGGAATGCACTAACTCAACTTTAAAATATCTGTCCTGGCACATAAGACACTGGGGGTAGGGGAGGCCAGGGGATTGTCAAGGGCGGGGGAAAAAAAGGACACATAGCTGAGACCGGTTTGGCTCAGTGGATAGAGCATCAGCCTGCGGACTGAAAGGTCCCAGGTTCGATTCCGGTCAGGGGCATGTACCTTGGTTGCGGGCACATTCCCAGTGGGAGATGTGCAGGAGGCAGCTGATCGATGTTTCTCTCTCATCGATGTTTCTAACTCTCTATCTCTCTCCCTTCCTCTCTGTAAAAAAGCAATAATAAAAAAAAGGACACATATGTAATACCCTTTGTAATACTTTAAGCAATAAAAAAAAAAATCTGTCCTGGCAGTTATCCACACTCAGGTTTTTTTGAAAGAAAATGAGGTTACCCATGTATATGGTTCAACTTGCCACGCCCTACTGACAAGTAGAAACTATTTTCAATCAGGGGAAGAAAATAATGTTGAGAGATGAAAATGTAACATCACACTCTGAATGCAACATATTTTAAATAAATATTTTAATTCTATTGTTGGCATTTACAAGTAGAAAGCATACAGTATGTTACAAATATCAAAATGTGAAAAATATGAACGTTACATAAGTAACAAATGTAAAAAAAGTATTTTCTTACCTTCCCGGAAAGTAAGAAAACTATTCAGCATAAGAAAATATCAGTATCAAAAACACAGCTTCGGTGTAAAAAACAAAACCAAAAAACACGTTTTCACAAGGTATTAAAAAATGATCTACAAAATGACAGAAAGTAAGAAGTGATGAAATTTGACTTTATATAAATTATAAAAACTGGGTACTTAGGGTACATGCTAAATGGTTGAAGAGTATGTCCAATCATAGGCCTTGCTTAGGTCAATTCTTTAAAAATTTAAAAGCATAGAACATTTTTCAATAAATAACTTTCAACAGTGTCTCTGAGAGGCGCGGCTGGGGCCTTACTCCACGGCAGCAGGCGGCAGTGTTCTGGGACAACATGCAATCACTCTGTTCCTTAGTGGAAAGCCTGATGCAAATGAGACCATCGCTGTTTACACAGAAAAGAGTCAGAAGTTTTAACACAATTTCGTAAGAAAGTTCTAAAGTGCTGAACACAATGACTTAACTTCAGTACCCAAGGTCATGTACAAGGCATTCAAACCTTCAGACATTTCCGATAAACATCAAATAGGGAGGCTACGATTCTGAGAAGCGTTAATACTTAGTCTTTCGTTCAAGGGCAGGAGGGCTCTTTTCTACACTTTACAGGGATTGGATAAACCCTCAAGGGTCTTGCAAAGCAAAACGTTAACAATAGTAACACAACGGCAACAATACACAACCCCGCCGTGACAGCCACAAGTTCATTTCTGCAATGGCAATGCTATTCCTGCTTAAAGTCACCACGCGGGCCTTGGCCAAGTAAGAAAAACCTTTCCGAACACTGCGCCCCGGTCACCAGTCACACCATACGAAGCATGCAGGACAACAAATGCAACGGAGCGCGTTCAAATGACAGAGCTGTTCTGCGCCGGTTTCAGCAGCATCGTGGCTATTATTTTTGAGTTTCCCTCCAGCACCAGCCCTGACTGGCCGGTTTTGCAAACACGACCCGCCCTGTTGGGTGACCTGCGGGCCGCGGGGGCGTCCCTTGTGTTCCTGTCTCCGTCGCGCCAGCACAGGGCGCTCACACATACTGTTCTGCTTCCCCCTCTTTGGGGACCGGCTGACTTGTCCCACTTTTGCCGTCTTCGTTGGCTGCTGCTTTTTCTGGGAGAGATGCCAAATCCTTAAAAACATCCACATAGTGGCCAAAGCCGGGGCCCCAGTTCAAGAGGTTGTCCCAGTTGAAATTCCCCGCTTGCTGCCCGAGCTTCAGGGGCAGCGTGCTGTCGG
>NW_005369942.1:8955217-8976409 GCF_000412655.1 Myotis brandtii
GGGCTTCAGTCTGGCGCCGTAATTATCTTCATCGTCTGCATCCGATTCGTTGACTTGCGAGAGCTTGGGCATCCTGGAAGTGTAGACCATGGGCTTCTCCCGGTCGTACTCCATTTCCGAGCAGGTGAAAGACTCGTGCGAGTCGCTGTCGGAAGAAGATTCGGGAGCGGGGATGCCGTCGGCGGGGTTCCTGGTCCTGGACAGCGGCCGCCGGCAGTCCTCCTCCGAGGAAGACCGGCCGTGGTCCGCGCTGCAGATGCTCGGGTTCCTCGGGCGAGGGGTGTTGAGCCTCTCCACCTCTTCGATGGACAGTCCCACGGGCGGCGAGGATTCCAGAGGGATCTGCCCCATGGGCTGCTTCAAGCGGCTCCCGGGTCGAGAGCCGTGGGGGGCCAGGGCCTGGGGGCTCTTGCTCCTCCTGCCCAGCCTCGTGGGGTAGTTGAAGATGCCCGGCTGGCAGGCGTCCCCGTGCATGTCCGCCACGTTGCCGTCCCGCACGGGGAGGTGCAGCTCCCGCGCCGGGCTGTTCCGGTAGAAGGTGGAGGCCTTGGAGAAAGGCGCGGGGCTGTGCCGGGACAGGGGGTTGGGCGTCGGGCAAGCGGAGTGGCTCAGGGAGCTGGTTCGCAGGCCCTGGCCGTAGGAAGGCTGGTAGGTCAGGCTGCTGGCCCCCAGGGGCATGGGGGACTGGCGCGCGAAGCCCAGGGGGCTGTGCCGCTGGATGGAGAACTTGGGGGTGTGGCTGCGGAACTGCTTGTAGTGCTGGATGATGTCTGCATCCGAAGGGGCGATGCTGCTGGCGTTGTCGATGTCGTAGTGCTCGATCTCCTGCTCCGGGGAGGCCAGGGGGGCGCTGGGGATGGTCTCCGAGTTGTGGGGGATATCGGTCTCGTCGTAGATGAGGTAGGGGTTCTCCCTCTCAATGATATCTGGCTTGGGGTTCCCCTCAGGCTGCTTCCTCACCGTCATGTCGTCCCCGTAGGGGGAGATGTTGTCTGGGTCATCAAAGGCCACGTTCTCACTCCCCTTTTTCTTCTTCTCCTTCGGTTTCTTCTCCTCCTTGGGGTTTTTGGTCTTCTTGCCCCGGCACTGGTTGCAAAGAATCAGGCTGAGGACCAGGAGGGCCAGGACTGTGGCGCAGCTACCCACGATGGCGGGCACGGCCCACAGAGGCAGGGAGATCTCTTCGGGGCCCTGACTCAGAACACAGACATGCCCTCCGGGGCTTCCGGCTTTGCACACCCTCCCCTGAGGACAGACGACACCGAGGCAGGCCACCACCGTCTCACAGGTGCTCCCTGTGTGCGACTCCGGGCAGCTACAGGTGAAGCCGGAGTGCAGGCCTGGCTCGCAGCTGCCCCCGTTCTGGCAGGGGTGGGAGGCGCAGTCCCCAGGGGGCATGCACTTGTAGGCGTACCACTGGTTGATGCACAGTAAGTCTCCCCAGCAGGGGTTGCTGGCACAAATGTTGGGCCCACGACAGCCGATCTTCACGGAGGGGTCCGTCTTGGAGATGGAGGCCAAGCTGTGCTTCCCGCTGAAAGGCAGGCTTTCTCCACCGTACAGCATAGAGGCGATGCAGCCATCGAACCCTGCGGGGAGAAGGAGCCGTGGGGCGATTTAGAGAAAACCAGAGGCTGTGATGGAATCTGGTCAAGAGAAGCTTCACAATCATGTCACAGGCGCTTAGAGACAACCGTCTAGGAGCCATCATCCAGCTCCAGGGCAATACATCTGTGCATCTGACACGCTAACTTCTTAGCAAGACTTCCACAAGGAAATTGGGGAGGATCGCTCAGATCCCACTCTTCCCCAACATTTATGGATGACCCAGATGGGCTGGATTTGCTTTTTCTCCTTCTTTTTATTTATTTGGTCATCTATTTGTTTCATTTTTGTAGTCTCTATACCAAGAACTGCATACGTAGAAATAAAATTTATTTTAACAAATACTTATAAAGAACACAAAATAGGCCAATGGATTCCATCATTAGATCATACATTCTCAATGGAGGTGATATTGCTCCCAAGGAGTTGAGCAAAAAAAAGGAAGCAAGAGAAATGCCTTCGCTATTATAGTGGTTTGTGGATCTTGAAAGGGCAGATTTAGAGTATAACTCTATATCTCATGAGGTGGGGATATTGGGGGTTAGAAAAAAGATCTACAATGGCTCCTTAGAAGGTGAAGATTATTTTTTTAAGAAGTTGAGAAAACGTTGCTAGACTAGAGTGTGCTAATCTTGCTAATGTTCCTATTAGCCCAAGAATCTATTTTGTCACTAACAAAATGCCTGATTTACATTGATTTGTTTTTCCAAAACACCCCAAAGGATGAACATTCCTATTCTCAAATAAGCTAAATATAAATGACTTATGGCCTGGACTTGGACGTTGATGCCCTAACTCCATTACTCTCTCATGCATTTTTCAATTTTCCTCTTACTCATGCATCATTCCATCCCAGTGACCTTTCTGTCCCTCATCCATTCTTTTTCCATGAGCTGAGACATTTCCTGCATTTGCTCCTACTCTCTCCGTTTTCCTTTTAGGCTCCTTTCTTTCTCATTCAATCATATCCATGCTCAGTACTTCAATTACCTGCTTGACACTGATAACTCCTAATGGATTTTCAGGGGAAGTCCACTCCTCATTCTAGCCCATCTACCAAAAGGTCTTTCTCAATGGTGCTCCACACCCAAAATGTCCCCTACCAAATCTTGATATTTCCCATAGACCTGCTTCTTTTTGTACTCTTCTGCACTTGCCTTTCTCAGCGGAACTAGCCTTCTTCTAATAGAAAAGTCAGAAACTTCCTTGAATTTTACCAAAATCACCAACAGTTTGGTTGACTTAAATTTTTAAAGATACTTTTTCCCTATCCATTTCTTTACAACTCCTCTCCACCACACTAGTCAAAGCTCATATCACTGCAATGTTTTCCAAGGTAATTTATGCAAGTTCACTGGTGTTCTCTTCCAACGCATTCTCCATGGCAGAGCCTGAAAGATCTTTAACATCATGGGACACTTTTAAGACTAATTTTTTAGTAACTTCCCACTGTTCTGAGAATAAGAGCAAAACTATATCATGTTTTAGAAGGATCTACTTCATCCTTTACCTGTGACATCAGCCCCCAAGGTGCTGAATTACTCTACTTTTTTTTTTTTTAGTTCCTATCAACATAATTCAATCTTTCATATTCTCCCATCTTTATCTTCATAATTCAGATTTAAGTACAAATGCCAATTTTCCAGGAAAGCTTCCCTTTTTCCTCTTATGGGGAAATCTCTTAGAATTCTATATTCTCCCTTCACATCATTTGTTATAGCTTAAAATAATATATTTACTTGTATAATGATTTGATTAATGTTTGTCTCCCATATTGGGCCTTGTGTTCTATGAGGAAAGTGGCTATTTATTAAGTCCACCATTGCACTCCCAGTAGCCAGCATAGGGTTCAAAATTATCTGTTGTGTGAATGAACAAATGAATGAATAAATGAATAAATCCTATATAATAAAGAGCTAATATGCTAATTAGACTGAACAGCAGAACGATTGTCCGGACAACCTTCTGGACGAAGCCAGGGCTGTGAGGGCCGAGGCAGCAGGGGCTGCAAGGGCCAAGCCCCTTGCACAAATTTCGTGCATCGGGCCTCTAGTGTATAAATAAATGCTTGGTGGACAAAGAAACATCAAAACACCATGGGCTGAACTATGACTTGGTAGAACAAATGCAAATGTCTAAGGTAAGTGATGGCCTATAATTCATTATAAACTTTCCAAGGATAGTGATGACATTCTTAGAATATTCATAATAGGTATTACCAGAAATCCGATTACTTTTAGAGAAACAGCTTTACCTTTCCTTTGTGATTGTACTCAGCATGAGGATTTACCTGTTTGAGTATCTCGATGAGCTTGATTGGGTGGAATTCCTCCAAGGGATATAGTGAGCACGTCGAGGCCACCAAAATTCTGAGTAGGGTGGGCGATATCTCTGTTGTATATCCTGTCGATGGACAGTACTGTGGCTGTTCCATTTTTTCCGATTAGAAAAGTATGCCAGTGGCCATCAGCAACATACACTTCAGGAATATTTCTCTCCACTTTCCCAGCAATTCCTGCATCTGATGTAAAATGTACTTTGCCATTCTTAATCTATAAACATATTAAAGACAATGTACAATTAATCTCTAACATACTTGAATAAAAACAAAGTAAAACATTAAAATATTGGTCAGTTCAAAGCAGCTAGAATAGATGAAGAGACTGAATATATTAGAGTATATTTACCTATCAAGCTCTATCATTTTAGGTAGCATATACCTTCACATTCAATAAATAGTTTCAATTGTTTTCAAGGTATTATTATATTTGTACTTAATTATTCAAGATGCAGAGAATTATCTTCCAGAACACATTTGAGATAGTAATGAGATGAATGGCCCTTTTAAGATAAATAAATTAATTTTTTAATGATTTCCTATAATTTTTCAAAAAATGTTTTTATTGATTTTAGAGAGAGAAAGCAAAAGGGAGAGAGAGGAAGAGAAACATCAATGTGGGGAAGAAACATCAATCGGTTGCCTCCTGCACATGCGCCGACCAGGGATTGAACCAGAAACCTGAGTATGTGCCCTAACAGAGAATCAAATGGGTGACCTTCTTGTGCTTGGACGATGCTCAATCAATTGAGCCATACTGGCAGAGCATGCTTTCCTATAATTTAATGGCAATGGTGAGTGTAAATAAAATTGGTCAGTTTAGTACATGGCCAATAATGATAAAAATATTAAAACTACTTGCAAAATAAGTCAATTCTTAGATAAAAATGAAGAATAGTTGGAAAAATAAAGACAAAAATAAATTGTTTCACCTGTCATATATGACACACTGAAATCTTAGAAAGAAATCATGTCTAGTATTTACATCAGTTATTGAGATTAAAAAGAACTATGATGAATAAATGTTGAGTTCTTAATAATGAGGTGTCTGGGCAAGTCTTCACTTTGGCTCTCTTCCAATTTATCTAAGGGATATTCGGTTTCTGTTACTTCGCCCAGTAGAACATTGGGTAACAGGATGCTCCTACTCCCATTTCCAACCAAGTTTCCAGTATTCCGCGTAGACACTTTAGGAAATAAAATAATTTATGAGGCAGATGAACATTTGGTTCAGAGAGCATCATCCCATCAAACTCCCAGACAGAGCTGGTGCCGGCAGGAGGATGAAGTGACACCATGTCTCAAATGACAGGCATGAAAGGATGGATCAGTTTATGTTGTCACTCAGATCAAATGCCATTTCTCCATGCAACAAACACATCTGGTAGAACTAAAAGTCAGTACATCTGTACTGTGGAAAATATGCCTAACACATTTACATATGTTATTCATATTGTAATATTTTATTAAAGCAGTCTCTCTAGATAATAATATATTTCAGTACCAAACTCAGATAGAAAAAAAGAGAGTTGTGGTTAAATGACAATAACATTTCATCAAATGGGCAACGTCTCGTGACATGCGGTAAAAACAGCAACTCGTCTTTGGTTGTAGCCACAGTCCTTTTTGGAAACAGGCCTTGGGAAGAGCCTTCTCCCAGCTCTGTGTTTCTCGCCTGATGGATCACAACTCATCATCCTTTTATCTGAAGAGGGGTCTTTGGGATATACCACAGAGTGGATTCAATAAGAACATGACAACATTCTTCATGTTTTCCTTTTCCCTAATAATACTCTACCAAACTCCTGTATTCTTTTTAACTTTCCAAACATCCTGCTAATGTTTTGCTTTGTTCATTTATTTATTTTTTAATCAACAGACCTCTGAATCCCTCATCCCAAGTCTGTACAATATACCTAGCCTCACTTAGAAACAAACCAAACCAAAAAGCTCTGCACCAAACCACAGAATTGATTTGGAGTAGTAAGTCCATCATCTGTTATTACAGAACTCCAACATGGAGAGACACAATACGCCACGACAGACGGGAGGTTTGGGGAACACTTTATAGTGTCAACACACTATACACAAGCGGACTTTCCTTTTGCTTTTCTGGCTGAGATGTCCTCACCCTCATTTCTTTTTTATCCAGACAGATTCTGTTGATATATTCGCATCTCTTCTCGCATTGCTATTGCTACTCACCACTGACCCTCTCTTCCACAACGTTTACAACCCTGTCCTTTTTCATTTTCACAGAATGTGTGTGTAAGTGTGTGTTTGCAGTGTGTGTGTGTGTGTGTGTGTGTGAGAGAGAGAGAGAGAGAGAGAGAGAGAGAGAGAGAGAGAGAGAGAGGAGGATTTAGAGTATGCAAAAAGGAAGAAAGAAACTGTCAGAAAGAGAGCCAAAGGAAAGAAAGAAGAAAACCAGGAGCCGTGGCCACTGATAAGCTGGCTGATAAGTAAGTCATTTGAACTGGCTCCCAGGCTGCACAAGCACATCGTATTCCTGTCATCCAAATGGCGTGCCTGCTCCCAACAGTCACCCTCTTCCTGTCTATTGACTCCTCCTGATTCACTGGTTTTGGTTGTTGTTGTTTTTAATCTACTTTACCTGCCGAGCCCCTTTCATCTCTGAAAAGATGCTCTTCAAAATTTCATACAAAAGAAATGTGCCTTTTGGTCTCTTTAGTCATTATTTTTATTCGTTTGCACTGACTTTGCCCTTCTCTCTGAAAGCACTCGCTACCCAGGGCACACAATCTGGAGAAGCAGCCTGCTGCCGGGCTGTGGGAAATGCAAGATTTTATGGTGACAAAAATGGATCCTGACATTCAGCCTCTTCCTCAAGGAAGAGGAAAGTCTGCCTCTGGTGTCTTCAACCACATTGCATTTTGCAGGTCTTGGCTTAAGGAGATACTGTACAGAAAATTTTCACATGTCATTTCAATGGAACAAGGACTTGGAAGCAGCTTAACGGATAATGCACAGACCTCCATGTCAGCGCCTCTGAACGCATATAAAACATTTCCTATAGACATGCAGGTCTACTGCTCTCTCTGCTTCTTTGTTTTCTAGGCTTTTAATACACTTTCCAATGAAAATGATAAACACCAACTAATAACATTATACAATGACTCGCATGCTTTGTTTTGTAGTTGCTCTGTTAATTCGGGAACTGGCTCTTTGTTTCCATAGTGGAGGTAGAGTTACAGGCTGAAGACGTTCCTTAGGCCTGGGTTAGGGCAGTTTCTCACTCTGGCACCAATGACATTTTGAACTGAATGATTCTTTTTTGTGGGATGCTGTGTTGTGCACTGTAGGATGTTTAGAGATATACCATCCCCCCAAACCAGGACAATAAAAATTGTCTCCAGACATTGCCAAGTGTCCATCCAAGTTAACATCACCCCCAGATGGGAATGACTAGACTAGGGGATTATAGTATGACTAGAGGCCCAGTGTATAAAAATTCATGCACTGGAGGGGGGTCCCTCAGCCCGGCCTGCCCCCTCTCACAGTCCGGGAGCCCTCAGGGGAAGGAGGCGACCCAGTGATCAGGGGAAGGCGATGCCCCCAGCACACCTCTGCTGCTGCCACTGTCGGCAGCACAAACCTCGGCCGGCCCTGGTCACCTGAGCCTCAGATGGTCCTAGGCGTCTGGGCAGCCGCCATCCAAGGCTTGCCTGCACCTCAGGCATTGGCTGGGCAGCTGACATCCGAGGCTTGCACACATCTCGGGCAGGCCCTAGGCAGCTGGGGGGCTGAGGGCAGGTCCGGCCGCACCATGCGCCTGCTGCCCACCCCCAGCTGGGCTGAAAGGACTGTGGGACTCCCAGCAGGCACAAGGAGTGGCCGAACCCGCCTGGCCGCACCACGTGCCTGCCACCTCCCCAGCGGGCTGAAAGGACTGGGGGAATCCGGTGGGGCTGAGGGGACTGGGCATTGCCATCTTGTGGCTATGGGTGCCGCCATCTTTGTGACAGAGTGATGGTCAATTTGCATATTCCTTCTTTATTAGATAGGATAATTTTTAAAAGATTGGTATTTTCTACTTCTTATTAAAGATGTATACATGAAACATACCAACCAGTGTTGGCTTGGATAAAGAGAAATTTTGAGAATAAAGAGGCTGAAGTTTAAAGGTGAACATGTTTTTATTTTTAGTATTATATGTGAATTAAACCTAGCACTTTACTATGCATTTTGCTTTTGGCTTTGTTAGCTAAGCTTCTAGTAATTTTCAAAATATTGCTTTATAGGTGGAAAAAATTCAGGAAATTTGGGTTTGTTTTCTTAAAGAATTTACCAAAACTCATATAAAATTATGAGTAGAATTATAATATACAAAGTAATGTAGAAAGCAATCAATATAACTAAACTGAAGAAAATGATTATCTAAGAGATGTCTTTTTTGTGGGATAGAAAGCAGAATGATCGTTTTAGGAATAAAGAATTCTGAGTTGATGGAAAATGCATGTCTAATGAAATTATTCACCAGTGCAGTGCCTCATTTACAGTCAAGAAAAAAATAAGAAATGATGTAAAAGCCTAATGATAAATCAATCCACTGTTTTCATGAAATATGATGTTTAAAAATATTTATTTAGAGATTTGGAGAATTTAGCTATAATTTTATTTATAATAATTCTAAAGATACTTAATTTCACAAGGTTTACCAGGAGGTAAGTTGAAAATATGCTCCAGAGTAAAGCCAGATAATTTCAAATGTTTGCCCTTATTGCAGTCCTGCCCTTAAATGTACAGGGTGGGGCAAACATAGGTTTAGAGTTGTGAGTACATGAAACAGAGTTTATTCTTAAATTATTACTTATTAATCATTGTATTATTTTCCATAAGAACAACTGTAAACCTACTTTTGCCCCACCCTATACACACACCATTGTTTGAAATAATTCTTGGAGAAAAGTATTTTTCCTTTTCAAAGACACATTATCCTTTTGTTTTACTTTGTTTAAAAGTAGGGGGGAAAGCAATATAAATTTTTATCAGACAACATAGATCCCAACAAATTCTTTCCCTGCTGGCCTACCTAGCAGTGCTCTCTACTCTAAACCAAGACAAAAGTGTTTAGAAACCAAACCATGCAGATCTTTGTTACTCTGGCCAATGCCTGGGAAATAGCTAAGATAGACGATATTGGACTAGTGCCCAGCATCAGTCGGAACTCTAATGGGCTGTAAGAGCAGAGGACAGAAATTGTGGGAGAAGTGATTTAAACCATGACACAGCAGGCGGTCTAATCAAATGAAGTCACCATTAGCTTTTATCTTACCTTCACAGTAGTATAATTGCTGCTTTCTTGGATATGGATTAAAATGCCATTCTCGCTTCTCGTCCTGAACTTTACTTCCAGACTGTTCACACCAAAAGGCTCCATCGTGGCCCCTCGTATGCTCTGTCTTAACAGATATTCCCGCTTCTCATTCTGACTCATGTGGTAGTCCAAGCGCCCTTTGCCTTCCAATGACAAGGCAGTGTCAGGAGTAATAGCTGCAAGCCAACAAAGAAAGGGACAAATAAATGCACCCATTATTTCCTAAAGAGTGTCTATAGGTGACAAAACATTATAAAAAGGGACAATAAAAATATTGTGTTTAGAATTAATGTCTCCCGATTCTCCTATTGAAAAAATAATTGCCACATGTGAATTATTGTAGGAGTTGATTTCAAATGCTTAAATCCATTTCAGAACCATGAAATGTAAAACATTTTATGACACACATTAATCATTTGGGAAATATTCATTAAATACTTGCTACTTGATATAAATTATGAATATCTGAAGAGATTGCCACCTGTTAAAATTTGGGGGAAACACAGTGAATCATTATTTATTTATAATGGTTTACTGTGTTTCCAAAATTCATGAATGAATATATATTTTCATAGTTAAAGTGATTTGCAATCTTTAAAGTCTCTAGCAATTAGAAACTTGAAGAAAAAATATATAATCACATATTTATGTTTGTGACTGACTTTATGATTAGTAATAATCATACAGAATTTAATTTATCATCATTTATAATTATGACTTATCATAATTTGATAATGTTTTCACCCTACTGAAGTGTGGCAGTTTGTCATAGCATCATAGCTAAAGAAAAAACATCAAATTAGCACAAAAGGGCTTCAGCATTCAATGGTACATGTCAAAAAGGCAAATTTTATAGTATGTAAATTACATTTTTTCAAAGCAAGATATTTCTAAAACCAATGACACATTTCATATTCAGATATAATTTGGCTCCCACTTATTAAATACTCATTACTTTAAAAAATATGTGTCAAAGTCCTTTTGCTATGTTGTGATTTTAACCTAAATAATTAAACACAATTATAGCTCTTCTACTAACATATTTTTGATTATAGTGTCCTTAATTTAATCATGAATTTCTATTTGTTCTCATATTATAATAGAACCAAATGACTCTTTTAAAAAGTAGTCAGTTAAATGCAGTGATTTCAGTACTAACCTCTTATTAGAAAATGAAGCAATTTTTATAAAAGAGAGCTCATTAGGGTTGGATAGTTAGTGGATGTAGAGCTTGAAATTAGAAAAAGTCACGGTCTAATGATGGCTTGAACATCATTAATATCTTATTAACATTAGGGTTTAGAAACAAATCACTAATAAAAGGATTTAAAACCAATTTTAATAATTGGAAGTTAAAATTCAAGTATCATTTTAATTGTAATAGATTATAATGCATTATATGATGTTTTGAGTCCTGTGTTCAGTGATTTATCATTTACATTTTTCTACCAAATATAAAATATTCACCAGAGAAATATTGCCAAAAGGCAGATAATATGAAGCCCCTGGCCTTGTAGATTGCCTAGCTTTCCTAAAGGTAAACAAACATAAGTGATATAATTTTAAAATGGAGCCCTAGCAGGTTTGGCTCAGTGGATAGAGCGTCAACCTGCAGACTGACGGGTCCCATGTTCGATTCTGGTCAAGGGCACATGCCCAGGTTGTGGTCTCAATCCCCAGTGTGGGGCTTACAGGAGGCAGTCCATTAATGATTCTCTCTCATCATTGATGTTTCTATCTCTCTCTCCCTCTCCCTTCCTCTCTGAAATCAATGAAAAAAAAAATATATATGTTAAAAAGGATATGAATGATGTATTTAGTAAATAATTTTAAATGGCTGTCACTCTTCCTCAAGTTAAAAATATAAAATGTCACTACATTCACTGATGATTGCCCATTTAATATTTTCAATATTTAGAATGAAAACATAATTTAATTCCTTATTTAGGAGCATATATCTATATTGTCATAGTTACTATAATTTCCAGTGAAAGGTGAGACGCTTGCATACATTTTTCACAGTATTTGCCAGTCAGCCCCTCTTTGCAGTGACACTGCTGCCATGACCAGTAATCCGTGCACGTGCCGCCGTGCTGGCAGGGGCTGCGAGTACACGCGCCTTCCAGTCTGGGGCATCTGAAAGCAAGTCACAACAAAGACTCAGAAATCACAAGACCAGGTGGGAGAAATGTGTTAAAATTAAACACAAATGTTTATTAACCTGCTTTGTTTCGTGCATTCAATTCTTTGAAACCCAAGTGACAACATTTATAGCATCTAATCAAACTGTGACAAATGACCTGCCTCATTCATAAAGGCGAAGATTAGACAGAGTAACACCTTACACGGTAAAGAAAAAGAGGTGATAATTTTTTTGTTTAAATTAATTTTAAATGGAGCAAGTCATCTTGGCCCAATAACCACTGTAGTTAATGTGATTTCTGGGCTACATATTTATTTGAAGGCACATCTCCTCCACCAGACAACTCATGCAACTAATGTTTATCAAATGTCTTCTGTATAGCAAGCACTATGCCACGCATGGAGATAACATGATGAAAAAAAAAACCCATGTGTTCATAGAATATTTGTTTTTCCTGTGGGGGAAATGGGCAAAAAAACAAATTTAGACAAATGTTCAAAGATGGAAGTTCTATGGAAATGGTGAGACAGAGAATGGGTATTAGGGGTTTTAGGGGTTGCTGGGTGTCTACATTAAGCAGTGAAGGAAGGGCCCATCACTTTTATAAAGACCTGAACAAAGTGAGTGAGCAAAGTAAATCTGGTAGAAGATGGTTCTGGGCAGAGGAAACAGTAAGTGAGAAAGCCCTGTCATGTGTGAGGAACACCAAGGGGCCCAACATGGTTAGAGCACAGAGACAAGGAGAAGTGTAAGAGTGTAAGTCGATGTAGTGAGGAGTTAAGGGGGAGGCCTGACCATGAAGGACTGGTACGTCAGGGTAGGAACTATGTTGTTTTTAAAATATCTTTCTGGTTGCTGGTACATTAGATGTGACATGTGTCAGAAAGAGAGGGGCCAAAGGTAAGTCTAAAAGTTTTGGCTGAGCCGGTGGGTAGATTGAGCTATTACTACCTGAGAGAGGAAATCTGTGGAAGGAGGAGGTTGGCAGAAGTCAGGAAGGAGGGCCTGAAGTTCAGTTTTAAACTTAAGTTTGTGATATTTGTTAGAAAATCGCACATGGAAAGTTGAGTAGGGTGTTGGATATGAAGTTCAGAGGACAGGCCAAGTTGATGAGAACTATTTAAGGGTCACCGGCTTTAGAGATAGTAGTTAAATCCAAGGACCATATAAAAAGTAACTTCAAGAATGAAAATAGATACAAACTAGAGGAGATTAAGGAGGAGAAAGGAAGAATTATAGTAGGAAACCAGGAGTATGCCATGTGCACAAACTGATAAACTACTTTTAGGGAGAGAGAGTGATGGACTGTTCCTAATATTGCTGACATTCAAATACGATGAGAATTGACCACTGATTTTAGCAAAAGAAGTGAATAATCACTTTGATAAAGATAGAACAATTCTTCAAAGAAAAGACAGAGAATTAAGGTGGTAGAAAAAAGGAAATGGGATTAATAAAGGTGTTGGTTTTTTAAAAAATAAAATGGGTGAAATAACAGCATGAAGTGAGATGAGAAAGAAACAGTTGAGTGCTGGAGCACTGTTTTTAGAAGGTTTGTGGGATGCAGGCTATTGCTTGGTCATTGTGTGAGTAGGAAGAGTTCATTCATAACAGGTTACAAGGTATGCTATAGGACACATGGGCAGATGTGGAGGAATGAGCTTTGGAGAGTTTTCATTTGACTGTAAAATTTTCTGAACTTTGGAAGCAAATTCATTAGCTGAGAAGAAGAGGCAGGGGATGTTTGAGGTCTGTGGAAAGAGGAGGCATGATCTAGTCATGAAGAGAGTGTGAAAATTACTAAGCTAGGGGAATACAATAAACTGCCAGGCAATATTATGTCCACACTAGAGGTTAGTAAATGTGAATTTAAACAGACTACAAACTCCTCAGGAGCTCCAGGCCAGGTGCCCACCTCAGGATTAACCTCACTAGCTGGTTGACTTGGGGCAAGATTTTACAAGTCTAAGTAGATCAGTTACTTCTTCTGTAAAATGAAAGTATATCTACCTCACAAAATGATTGTCAAGGTTAAAAGAACTGATAGTGTAAAATGCTAAGAATACTGCTGGTGCATATAAGATATCAATAAATGTTGGTCTTTGTAGACACAAGATAAATCTGAAATTTAAAAAATAAAAGTGAATTCTCAAATTTGGGAGCTTTGACATAATTAGTCTTTAAGTCTCTTTATTCTAACATATTCAAAGAGAATGACATCCATCATATCAAAATAAGATATGTTTAGAAATAAAGCTCACCTTATTAAGTATAAGATAAAATAATATTTCCAGTGAAGCTCCAGTCTTAAATTTAGAAACTTTCATGACAGAGTGATGAAAATTAGACAAAAATTCTCATTGAAAGAGAATTCAATTTCAATTTACAAATTTTCTGAAAAGTCATAAAATATATAATTCACATGAAGCACGATTTGAGGGAAAATCACTATTAGACTATTCCTTATAAAAAGGCATATATCAAGGCAACAAATTATGTACATATACTACCACTCTACCTTTGATCATGAAGATACAGAAGAATGCATACTTTTAGGGCTTTGGACACAGCAATTTCATAATTTGATGGTCAATTATCATACACTTTTTGCATTTTCTTTAAAAGGGTAAGAAATAAAATTGCCATACTGGTCTAGGATGCCTTGAGCAGCCAGAGCTTGGCTGGGTTCCAGAGGCCTTCCATTCACTGCAAACTCCATGATGCACCCGATGAAATCATGGCTTTCCACGTGTCCTCTCCTCTGAAGAACTGGGTCTAGCAATCTGATACCTCCAACGGTGACTCGATTTGGCTGAACGTCAAGAGTCCTTCATAAGAAAGAAAAGTATGTTAGTACCGACATGATAGATTTTAGCAGGTTTCATTTAAAAAAAGTGTGAAGATAACTTTTTCTGGCAGGTGTTATAGGATGGTAAATTTGAGTGGAAAACATTACCGATGTGTAGGTAATGTCCACCAGACAGATACCTACAGGGTTATTTAAGGTCTGAATAATAATAAAACTTATAGAAATGGTATTTGCAGATAGTCAAGTGGGATGTATATAACTATGTTGAATTAGCAAGGAGCACACTATCAGAAAGAATATAAAATGCATTAGGAGTAGGGACAACTCTAATGTTAATGTCAGATTACGCTTTCCCTTCACTACAGAGATGATAAGGAATGTCAATAAATTGATTAGCACAATGGATTATGTGACACTGTTTATTTTTCTGTTTGTTACTATTTCTACTAAAGTTACTTATGTTTTAGATAGGGTCATGATGTGTTCCACTTTGAAGTGCTATTGATAAATATCCGTCAGTACTTGTCACATACAACGTTCAGAGACTGTGTCTAAAAGGGGTGGAGCCCTTATCCTAGCCTTTCAGGACCCAAGTCACATGCAACTATTTCACCAGGATTCTCAGAGTCTAGGCTATGTGCATCTTTCCTTTCTCCAGCTGTGTTCTCATCCTGGCCACTTCATTTCACACCTTCTTTTTAAAAACAAATTTTGTACACTACTTATTAACTTTTTACTTTGCAGCACAACAATCTCTTTGGAGAGGATGAAATACCTTAAATTTTGATGTAATACTTTGCATAACAAAATTACTTTCAATTGTGTAATTTCCTTTTTAATGTCAAGTAATGGTAAAGATCAAACTAACAGTTGTACGTACCAGTCATCTGAGATGGCCACGTTACTGACAGTGCAGTATCCTGGTTCTTGGTTCTCAGAACAAGAGTCCACAGTTAAGGAAGCTGCCTGCACAGCAAGAGAAGGAAGCGTTCAGCCGGGTGCTACTGCCCCCAGTGTCCTTTCCAGCCAACACTGCCCGGGGCTGGTTTCGATGTTGACATGATTTTGAAATTGTGATAACATATTGATTCAGCATAATAAATACAATACAATAGTAAGTTATAGAAACATATTTTTTTGATATGCCTAAAACTAAATTGTGAAGGAATTAATATAAGGGGTGGGAAGGTGCATTAAAAAACCTTCTCCAGGCTCCTTTTTTATAGATGAAAGAATCAAAATGCCATAAACATCTCTTAGATATTATACAGTGGGTCTGAGACAGCTTCCTGGAGTTACAATAGTGATAAGCCTGTTTATTCTACTAGCCAACTAGTCAAGCAAATGAAAAACACACACATTATATTTCTGATTTTTTAAAGTCTTCTTCCAATAATATTTCATGCATATGTACAAAAAGATTTTGAAAGTACAATGTATATACTATTATAGCAACCTAGGAATATTGTAATACATGCATTAAAGTTAAATTTTTGAGATAATGTAAAGAAATAAATTAGATGCTTTTTTCAATTATAAGAATCATTATTTATAAAGAGTATCAGGTTGAAAATCTGCATATAACTGTTGACTTCCCAAAACTTAAGTTGTCCCTCTTTATCTGTTAATTCAGGACCCCCTGTGGATACCAAGATAGGTGTATGCTCCCTAGATAAAGTGGCAAAGACCAATGAGTGCTGTCAGCCCTCTGCCTCCTGATCCTGGATCAAACAGTACAGGTATTTATTGAAAGAAATCCACATATAAGTGGATGCACACAATTCAAACCCATGTTGTTCAAGGCTCAACTGTCTATGCAAATATTAATTTATAAGAATGGTTATCATTTGAGTTTAATTTTAACAGCAGAGCAAGTGTAAGAAGCAACACATGGAGGTCCAGCAAGTTGACCAACATTGCTCTTACATGCAAAAGTATCTATCTGGTTTTCAGTCTTCCCAAATCAAGTCACTTTCATTATGTATAGAAATTATTCATTTCCTTAATATCCCAATTTTATCAATATTACATATGATTTTGAGGAATTGTCCATAAAATGTGTACTTAGATCAGAGACTTGTAAAGGCATATCTTAAATACCTTACATTTCAGAAACAATGAATGAGGTCAATGTATAGTTTATTGTGCATCAAATATTACTAAAGTATTTTAAATTATTTCTATCGGTTAATTGTTATAACTTATTATAAGCTCCATACAATGAACTCTCACAAGCCATGTAAGTTTTTTTCTTGCCACCTTTTCAAGGAAATCATAATAAATACTAACATTATAGGAAACATTTACACTTCCAATTCTATGTCAAGACTTTTTTTTTAATGTCCCATTTAGCTAACTCTTTCAATAATTAATAATTTTCCAATGTTCTATAAAATTGAGTGATATTAATCTCAAAGGCAGTATTAGGTTTTCATGATACAATTTATGTTGCTTATGTAGACTATTTCATTTATTTCTAAAAAAACAAAAACAAACAAGAAAAACAAAAAACACAACAAAACATTAACACATCTCTCTCTGCATATACAATGCAAAGTATCCAACAATTCCAGAGATCCCTAGAGCAATAATAAATTCAGGAGTATCACTGGATATTTATGAATGCCTCAACTAGAAAAAACAACTTAGATAATGGTATCATATTTTAGTCAGACTTAATATTTAATATATATTTTTTTTATTTTCTAAAAGTTTGGTGATACAACTCTAAGAGAAAATACCTGAGGGAAAGTTTTATCTGAATAGTAGCTCATGCAATTTAATCTTCAGAGTTAATGCACCTTCTTTATTACTGAATTTTTCTACCAGCACTGCTATAAATTGAGAAGTTTCTGTCCTGTCAATGAAATGATTCAAGCTGAGACGTTAATGATTTTGCCAGTTTCCAACAGAGTCCTTCTAAACTGTAGAAAACAGATTCAAAATCCAGTAGGGGCCTTATTTTGGATGTTTTCTGAAATAGGGAGACATTTTTCCGCTGATCGAAGTCACAATGACGAGTGTCTTTTCTCCACATTTAGTATTATTCAAACCCTGATGACTATGGCTACATATTACAAACAGACTGAAAGAATCCTTTTGCTCTCCCTTCCCTTTGGGCATACCTCATAGTACCTTTTTCCTTTTTTTTCTCTCTCTCTTGCTCCCAAGCCCGTGTGTGATACAACCAAAGTTCATGAAGTTTAAAGGGACCTTGAAGGTCAAGAGGCAAAATCATCCATTCCACATAAGAGTCCACTGACAACACCTTAGCTACAGAGTTATCGTACCTATGTTCTGAGAATTGGGATGAGGGTGCTACCTCCTATCCCCTATTAGAGTGACTGTTCATATCAGGAAATCATCAGCGCCTTACCATTCCTGCTCTCCTGGCAATCACAGTGTGAAAATGTCCGTCTGACACCTTCTTCATGGTGGTGAGTTTATATGTACCGCTGCCTAAATTGTACGAGAATCTTAGTCTCTCTTCAGCAATTTCGAGAGCCAAAAATTCAGCCCGGTCCCCCGTCTGGTTGTCATAGTTGTAAAGCAATAGAGCATGACTTTTAATCGTTGCAAATTTGACATAAATATAGTTGTTATTGGGGTCCAAGCTGGGAAATTCCATGTAAGATAACTCCTCAAATCCATAACTATTCAACTCGCAGTGTTTTCCAAAGACACCTGTAGACAGAAAAAAATTGAAAAATCGACACATCAAATTCCAGTGAATTTTATTAAAAAGCTTTGATTAAAATACAAAAATTAGTCATACTTACAACGTTTTTTCTTATTCTCCAAAGAGTACTATCTAAACTAAATTGAATGAACCCATGATCTTTAAAACATATAACAGATGATACAGTGGTTTAAATGCTTTTTTTTGGCCAATTAGGGAACATTTAAGTATGCCCCATTTCTAAGAATTAGGATTAGTGGAATGAAGTATGTCTGAAAGATTCTTTCCTGGAAAGCTTTCAAAATTAGTTGGTCAATCTTTTGAAAGTTTCATATGCTGCAATTTTCAAACAAGGTACTTTCTTCATAATATATAATTCTTTCTTTCTCCTATCTCATAAATTCTTAAAAACAATTTTAATTCAATTGAGCATGGTAAATTTTGTTTTGACTAAAAAAAAATCAGTCCCTGTACCTGTGGTATTTTTAAGGGTCACAAATTACAGAAGAGAACCACTGCTTTTAGGAAAATAACTGTCTTAGTTTTTATTTCTTTCTTGTTTCATACCCACTCTGGGCATGATTTATACCAGGCTCCTTGGAAATAGTTTTCTGTTTTTTCCAAAATCAAGCATTCCCATTTGTTTGTGCTGGTTCTTTTTCAAACTTGAAAAATGAGTTTTATTGATGTTACAATGCTATGCCAAAATTCTTTTCCCACAAATATTAGTAGACTGTAGCAAATGATTGGAAAATTAACCCATGCCAATACATCATGACTCTTATTAACTTGCAGAGGTTTCATTCCTTCATTTTGGCTGCACATCTCTTATAAATGTGTTACATTGAGAGTCAGGGAATTGTTCAACCAGAAGGAACCAATGCCATCATTTTACAGAATATTTAAAAATCGCCCAAGGCCACAGAACCACGGGAGTCAGAGCCAACACTGAAGGCCAGATCTCCTGATTGTCTAGTTGTTTAGCTGTACCACATTTTTTATCCAAATGTTCTTTAAATCAAAACAGCCTAGTAGCTGCTATAAAATCACGTGTCTACTATCTTTTCTTTTCTGTAATCACATTCATTGTAAATGAGTAGAAATATAAATAATTTATTTTTATTAACTGAAGTTTAAAAAAAGGAAAGAAATATTTGAGTTGCATATTATAAATCATATATTATATATGGTATACATTTATTTATATTATAAATATATCATTCTATCATATAGTATTTATATTTTATGTTATATCTATAATTTATACTCACATACAATAAGATTTTACAATTTATTTATATTAAACATTTATTATATTACATATACCTTATATATGCAGAAGGAGTAGCCAAAGTTAAAGAACGAACAAAGATAAAGCATACAAATTAAATAGATTATTGCAGAAATCTTCACTATGTATTTCCTCAGGTCTCTTCTGATTAAATTTTAATAAATCTATGAAAATGTGCTTAAATTGTATATTCACATTTGTAGAAAGTATACAGATCCCAGAAACATGCTCTACATTTTAACTGAAATCAATACTGTATATTCAAATATAAAAATATTTCTTCATGGAGTATATTTTTTTCTTTATAAGGAGTTTTGATATAGGTTCTAGAAAAAAGTAAATTTCTATTTTGAAAATATAAAAGTTGAAAAGTTGAGGATTTAAAAATTGTCTTCCATCTGAAATGCCACAAAATAAACTTACATAAAAGTCAAGAGTATTAAAATTACTCTAATATGGGATTTTTTTGTGTGTGTATGTATATGAAGTTCTACATATACACTTATACAGGCTCTCTTTATAAAAGTCTTAAGCATTTTTTTAAAATACATTTCTTTATTTGCTTCAGAGAGGAAGGGAGAGGGAGAGAGAGAGAGAAACATCAATGATAAGGAAGAATCACTGATTGGCTGCCTCCTGCATGCTCCACACTGGGGATCGAGCCTGCAACCTGGGCATATGCCCTTGGCCAGAACCGAGCCTGGGACCCTTCAGTCCGCAGGCCGATGCTCTATCTACTGAGCCAAACTGGCTAGAGCAAATCTTAAGCATTTTATGTTTTTTTTTTCTAAAATCTAAATCTAAAAAAATCTAAATTAAAAAAAAATCAAATCCAAACAAATCTTTCACTGTTGAGAAGGTAAACAGTGCAAATTTTTTTCCAACTTCAAAATTATGGTCAAGATGTTGTTTTATAGGATGCATGTGTAATGATCTCCAGCTACTTGTTTGAGGCATTCCATCTGCCATTTTTATTTGTATGTTTCACCCACATTCAATTTGAAAAGGGAAATACTTTTCCTTTCAATTCTCTCGGTCTGTAATCATGTATTACTGTTTCAAGGTTTTGTTGTTTTGTTTTGTAAGTGCTTCTGTTGTTGTCTGGCGATATTTAAGTTTAAATAATTTTTTTTTTGTTTGCCACTGTTAGGAACAGGAAGAGAAATTTGTACTGCCAGCCACATATGATCCGTCTCTATTTTAACTTAGCGATTGTACTAGTCCCCTTTCCCTGGGTGAGGGCCCCAAAATACTTCTATCCAATAGGCAGTGACTGTTGTATACTGCAGCAACAGTTTATTCCCATTTAGTATCAATTACCTTAAATCCTCATATTTGTGATTGGAATGCAAAGGAATCTCTAAAAATGTAAACAACCTTTGTTCAGTCACTTGAAATCATTTTTCGACTTTCCACTCCAATCCCCTTATCTTTTATTCCAAAACTTAAGTTAAACCACGAAACCTGAATGCAGTTATGAGCAGAAGCAACACCCTCTAAGGATAATAAAACATCACTGAAAGAAAGAAATTGTAGATCTAAAGTTGTGGTTATTTTGATCTTGATCTACCATTTCGTGTACCATGAACATTGTTTGTGAGAATCTCACATACATTTTAAAAAGGAGGGATATTGTGAATGTCATGCTGGATTGAAAATAAAATTTTCTAGTCTCTATATCATTTTGGAATAATTTTGTTTTGATTTTGTTTTTTGACCTTAGACAAAACCCTCAATGTCTGGGACTCAGAACCATTGCTAAAATGCATGGCTCACAATAAGGTATTTTTATATCTTGTTTTTCTTTATCATTCTACTAGAGGCCCGGTGCACAAAAATTTGTGCACTTTTGTTTTTTCTTAGACAAAACCCTCAATGTCTGGGACTCAGAACCATTGCTAAAATGCATGGCTCACAATAAGGTATTTTTATATCTTGTTGTTCTTTATCATTCTACTAGAGGCCCGGTGCACAAAAATTGGTGCACTC
>NW_005369942.1:8977406-8998265 GCF_000412655.1 Myotis brandtii
TTTTTTTATTCTGGGCCAGCTTTAGCTCTGAGGCTTGGCTCCAGCTCTGAGGCCTCGGCTGCTGAAAGCAGGTATCTGGTTTGTTTGGGTTCTATAATCGAAACACTGTTTCAACTCCAGCTCTGAGATCCTGGCTGGCTGAAAGCAGGTTTCTGGGGTTTTGTTTAGCTTCTATATTTGTAACAATGTTTCAAACTGCAAGCTCAGAGGCCGGCAGCAGCAGGCGGGGAACGTTGGAGTCCTCCATCACTGAAGCAAGCAAGCCTCCTGTTAGCTTCAAGCTGCCTGGCTGCCAGCTGCCATCTTGGCTGGCAGTTAATTTGCATATCGCCCTGATTAGCCAATGGGAAGGGTAGAGGTGTGACACCAATTTGCATGTTTCTCTTTTATTAGTCTAGATTGATGTGCTGTATAAAAACTAGATGGAATCGTGGACTGATTTGAAAACCAATTAGCAGTATATTTCACTGGCTACTAGAAACCTCAGTTTATTTTTAAGTTCTATTCTGTACTATACATTAGAATTCACTTTTTAGGTCCACAGTAATATGTTCAAGGAAAACCAGAAAATATCCTTCTCCTCTTTTGCTTATGGAGGGTCTCTAACTACTGCAGGACATCTGGAGATGAATACTATAGTGTGAGTTAAGTCAGCCTTTAAACTGATGGAATGGCCCAGCTGGTGTGGCTCAGTGGTTGAGCATCAACCCATAAACCAAGAGGTCACTGGTTTGATTCCTGGTCAGGGCACATGCCCGGGTTGCAGACTTGATCCCCAGTAGGGGGCGTGCAGGAAGCAGCTGATCAATGTTTCTTTCTAATTGGTGTTTCTATCTCTCTATCCCTTTCCCTTCCCATCTCTCTAAAAATCAATAATTTTTTTTTAATTGATGTAATGATCACAAACCAAGCTCAAATGAAAGCTTCCTCCAAAGCTTTTCTCATAGTCCTTGGGTGTCTCAGTGCCTGGCAACATTTGAGTGACACCTGGAAGGAATCTTTTCATTCATGTCACTGTGGTGAATATATAGGTATGTGTACAAAAAAAACTGTAACAACTTTCTTCCTCAAAAGAACACATTAGCCTGAATTTTGATTAGTTATGTTGATACTATCTACAAAATGCCTATAAATCCTTCTCATACAACTGTTTGAATTAATGTAAAAATCAAAAGCAAAACAAAACAAAAATCACTTTGAAGGATTATTTTTAAAGATTTGAAAGAGAGAATGATGTCAAATAGTGCCTGAAAGATTTTTTACATGATAGGTTCTAGGCTGAAAAGAAGACAGCTGTAAGTATTGAGGGGAAATGTCCTGAGAACACAACATCAAATTCAATTATCTTCAGTTGATTATTTTTCTAGTAATGATCAAAGCAATATATTCAATGGGATTTCCATAATTAACTTTTAAGAATATTAAACCTTTGAGATTTTATTTTGCCAAAATCTCCTGTGTAAAACATTTCATATCATCTTAATCACTCAGGGCCACAATAAAACAAAATTGCTAAACTGTGAGCCAAAATAGATTGACATTTTATATGGCCAGCAGAGCTATACTCACCAAATGGACAGTGGCAATAGTAGGACTCCACACCACTTTGGCAGGAACCACCATTAAAGCAGGGGTTGCATTCACAGTAGTTGACTGAAGATTCACACATTTTCCCTGAAAAACATCAAGCTCATTTAAAAAATCTTACACATAAATATATTAACACCACCACTGCATAACCATATATAGAAATCTCTCCTGAGAGATTATATCTTAAAGAAAAGAAATATGAGACCATTCTACTTGACTTGGGGAAATTGAAATATTATCTGAGAGTTCAAAATCTTATTTAATCGTCCTATTGTAAAGATATGCATTATAATATTTAGGAAATAATTACACATACATCTTGAAATAAATAGTGTTTTTAGGTATTTAGGAAATCATAAATGGTGAAGAAATTTAGATGTTTCCCCTAATTTTTTTTTCCGATGTTGCTACATTTTTCACATTTTATAAATGAAGAGGTGAAACTTTTACAGGATAAGTTTCACTGTGGAGATGTCCTTGGCTCAGATTTGTTCAAAGTAATCAATCCCATTTAGCTTCTTTATTGAACTACCATCTGTTCACTCTCAAGAAATATCCCTTAACTTAATGCACGCCTACCTGATGTACAGCAGAATGAGACCTAAGAAAACACACCAAATACATTTTCAAATACTTATCAATATTTATTCTCGACCATGGATTATGAATACTTTGACTTTTTTCAAAACCAATAATATCTAACCGGCACATTTTTCAGTTTACAGAGACTATTCTCATTTATCATCTTGTCAAGCTGAATCCACTAATTTTGACTGAGTGCCTATTATGAACCAGACATGCCAGAGGATGGAGGTATTGCAGTCAAGAAAACAGACAAGGGTCTTAACACAGTGTTTCTATTTTAATGGGGGAGATGATGCACTCAACAGCAAACATTTACATTCACAGGTGAAGGAGAAGAGTTCTTTGGAGGCTAATATCCACCAAAGAAATGATAAAACTACAGCCCAGACCAGTGTAGGTCAGCTCTCAGATCCAGGCTTCACAAGTTATAATTGAATAGTTGATCACTTTATCGGCAAAATTTAGGGTATAAGGCCTATCCCACTTGTTTTTGTTGTGGTATTCTTTTCCTATGTAAACTTAAATGTGTTTTAATACCACCAACTTACACTCTGATCAATTACATGTTATTAATAGATGTATTTCATGTATAATAGAAGAGTTTTCTGGTTCTAAGAAACAATGTGATGTTATCGATTTCTTAATTTCCATTCATTGACAGGAGGGTTTCACTATTTATCTAATTAAATAGAGTTCGTTTCTGTAAAGCATGACTGCACTAATGCTTTTATTAACTGTCTCATGAAGACATGTAAGTTTTATGTGCACAATTAGACTTAATGTTGAGCACCGATAATCCACTTCATCATAATAACTGCTTAAAACACAGTCAAAGTTTCTGTTTAATTTACTTATGTTTTTGTGGCTTGAGTATGTAACCACAATCGTCCTGGTTTGAAATGACAAGTGTGAGTCAGACCTCATGACACTGCTAACAGAAATGTTCCTCTACTTCATGGGGTCATAAACACAACATTTTTCCTTTTATAAATAACATTGGGAACCTCCTTACAAGGCAAAACACTCACAATTTCAGAATACCTTCCTATTCTAAGGGGAAGTAATGAGCATAAACAAGTTACCAATATAGAAGCACAGAAATTATGCTTTAAGTATTGTAGTAACGTGTTACAGGCAGGACAATGTTACCCAAGCCTGTCCAAACATCACACCAGAGACATGCTGTGTCACAGAGAACTCTCCCCTATGGTGTTTTCCAGCTGGATGTGAGGCAGATTATTCTAAAGAAGGGGATTCTTTTTCTTAATGAAGCATCAGTATTGCCCCATAGAGAATAAATAAGACTTACTGGCTATCCTTTTGATTATTTATTTGCCATGAGGAAAGTCACAACTTCTACCACTTTTCCCCACTATAAGAGCATATGTAACTGTCCCATGTGTTGCTGGACTCAGTAAGGTTCCATGTTCTTTTTTTGAAAATCCTTTTAGAGTTGCATTACAAGTAGCATGTATTGAATACATAGATTAATATATTTTCTGGATGTGGTCAGTACCACCTTTATTTTGTGAAAACATGCGTGGCTTACAAAATTACAGACTTCCCTTTGTGAAGACTGGAAATGTGGGGACAAAGGGGAACCAAAAGAGTGGTTTGAGAATGAAGTTAAAATAAATCCTCAACAAAATCTGATTTTTTTTTCTTGCAGATATAACAATATAAATAGACATTATAAGAGAAAAAAAGTTCAACTTTTAACTTAAAAGTGTTTTATTTTCTTATTTTTCTTTAGTAGATAATTATAAAAATGCGAGAAATGACTTTGGTAGGAGTCAAATAAATGAATTAACAATTAAGTTTGGGGAAAATAGTCTTATTTGTAGGGTGTTAGAGTATGTAAATTATTTACCATTCAAAAATTTCATTTGAGTACTCCATTTAATCAGCAAACTGTTTTACAAATTGTTTTACAATTAGTAAATTTGAAAGTGATTGCCATACTAGAAATGGAGATTTGAAGATACAATTTGAAAACTCCACTTAAATTATTCAAAAAAGCCTTTTTTTCAATGTTACTTTTTAAAATTTTACTTCAAATCAAAAGAAATCTCATAAATGCCTATGTCTCAGGTTTGGAAGATTCATGCATGCTTACTCACCCAACTAAAGTCAGCAATACAATCCGTATTATTTTGCATCTACTTCAGTTCTAGTGTTAATGGCCTGGTGATTATCAGGGAATGCAGCAGTTTGAATTACACTAACACGCTCCTGGCAAAAATAACTTGATGTGTTGAAGCACCATGAAACACAATCTTGGATCATTAACTTAATTACTGCTGCAAGCCAGTTAACAATATTTGTCAGTGCCTTGAGGCTTGGAAGAGACTGACAAGTTTGCACAAAGAAAGGCATCCATGTCTTTGGAACTCAAGGAGCTTTTCCTATTAACATTCATTAACTGTCATATGTTAACTGTTAGCTGCTTAGAAGAATAAACTGATCTCACTGCTTGGACGTCCATCAGTTAACTGTGTTGATATACATTATTTCTCACAGGTAGAAGGAATCGTGCTTCTGGAAGTGTAAGCTCTAAGCATCTAAGAATGGGAATTGTGGACGATGGAAATGAATGCATAACAACAGGCTAGGGAGGGCATGCACGGAATTTCCAAGGTTACAGTGAGCTTACTGAAGAAATTTAGCAAATGTGTTCATGTTCAGAGGTAGGTGTGATGAATTGCTGAACTCAAATTGAATCTATGGTGGTCACCTATGGTCTTTACAACAGGATGCATATTGGAGTTTCACTTGTGCTGATAGCACCTTTGAATGTTAGATTATGTAGAGCTGAGCTACATTTATTCTCACCTGTTCAATTTGGACAACCTATGAGGGTAGGATGATTCTTGATATCCTATAGCTCATTCATGCTTTAATATCATATACACATATATGAAATACATGTATATATTAGATCACCACAAGAATTTTTGCATTTCATATTTACAGAGAAGAAAGATTATGTGCAACTATCAACGCCTATTTATGTCTAAATTAATTTTGTTAAAAATATAATTCCATAATACATATATGCTATTTATTCTGAATATTTATGCTTATAAGCTTTTAATTATTTTAGCAGAAAGTAGCTGTTTTTTGCAAACTATGTAAATGTTCCTCTTAGTGTAAAATGCACTAAGAAGACAGTTAATCTAAATATTCTGATCAAGCAGCAGTATGTCTTTTATATCAAAACAATGAAAAAATATCATGTTTAATAAGGGCTGCTACTAAGAAAAGCAAAGAGGAAAAAAAACTGTTTGCCTTTATATACATATTTTTATTTTTATTGATTTCAGAGAGGAAGGGAGAGAGAAATGAAAGCATCAATGATGAGAAAGAATAATTGATTGGCTGCCTCCTGCATGCCCTATACTGGGGATTGGGCCCGCAACCCGGGCATGTGCTTTGACCAGGAATCGAACCGTGAATAAACTCCTGGTTCATAGGTCCATGCTCAACTACTGAGCCACACCGGCTGGGCTGCCTTTGTATTTTAAAGCACATACAAAGACAATCTCAGTGAGGCTGCAGGCGATCGTGTATAATGACATACGTAATCTCCATGAGAAGCTTACACATACATGCTTATTTTCTGCAGAAATAAGAAGCATTTAAGCTACTAGAAACCTGTTTTTAACACTGTAATAGGGTAATGTATCACTTAAGGTAAACTGTCTAATTCCCCTCTGGGAAATAAAATCAAAATAAGAATCGAGGCTTTTACTTTCTCTTGTTCATATGAACCACTTACTCCTCAGTATCTCAGAAAATTTCACTTCATATCACAGTGGTTTCCTGGTCTCGTGGTCACTGACAGCTTAATATACGACTGCTGTGATTTTAAGAGAGTGACTCTTAGTTATCACCCCCATTGTCATGAATGCAAACGTTTGCCAAGTTTCATAGTAAAATGACTGTGCACAAGCTGTATCTCACTTTATAGATCTGGAAAAATATCCTATTTAGACTGTCAAATAACATAAGAGTGATGAATGGACAATCTCCTCCTCCCTGAAATGTCAGGGCTGGCTTACACCACAGCTAAAATGCCTCCAGATGTGTGAAAGCGAGCAGGAAAGGTTAAAGGGGCTATGAACTAATTCTGTTTACCTGCTGCGTTTTATAACACCACCCCTCCCTGTGAAGCAAACTAGAGAGAAGCAATGGGAAAGGGCTAGCTCCACGACCAATCACGAAGTCAGCCCCATTTATGCTGAAATCCGCATATGGTGCCCTGGCTCACGCCCATGGGACTTTCCCTGATCCCTGTCACCTATCAAATGCATTCACACTTTCTCCATGTTCAGGCTATGTGTAAACTCACTCTAAATCTAAGTGTGAAGGAGTCTGTTACACTAAAATGGGAAGTAACAATCTTTATTGTTAAATTCCCAGTAGAAGAAGCAACTTTTTTGAGATGGGGTGAGGGGGGAATTTAGAGGGGTGAGGGTAAAGGAGGGGTGCAGGAGTGTAGTTTTTTTTTTCTTTAGAAATCCTGAACTCATAACATGTATATAGCCCTATTATTCATGATCCTAAGACTACAACTCTGGTAAGACTCACACTTACCTTGTGCCACTGAGGTTTCTTGTCTTCTTAGTGATTCTGTGGCTCACCTCTCTTACCACCACTATTACACTAACACCTCTACGAATACTATTTATTGTCATTGCTACTTACTGAGTGGATTCGGGGCTAGGTGTTTTACAAACATTATTTTAACTTATTACAACAACCCTAAGAGATAAGTAAGCATGATTATTCCCATTTTACAGATGGGGAAATTGAAGGTCAGCTGAAAGTCTGGAATTCACTTAGGTCCCGACTCTATAACAAATTCACTGAGTCACCTGAGAAAACAGACTTAACTTCTCTCTACTGCAGTCTTCTCATCCATAAAAAAATAATTATCCCTACTGCATAGGTTTCTTATCAGAAGTAAATAAAATAAGTACAGATCAAAGACTTAGAACAGTATCTGGCCAATGGGAAATGCTGAAAGCATTTTCAATGCTTATACCCATTGTTAAGTAAAAAAATCACTTAAAAATGAAAAATGAAAAACATTCATTACTTTCTATCATATCTTACCTGATATGGCTAACGTCTTAGTGCAAAGAGCCAAACATTACATACCTGTGTATCCAGTTTTGCAGACACAGTGGAAGCTTCCTGGGAAATTCTGGCAGACGGCACCGTTCTTACAAGGACTGGGCAGGCACTCATTGATATCCCGCTCACAGGCCCTCCCTGTGAAGCCGTCTGGGCAGCTGCATGAAAATCCTCCCACCAAATTGTGGCAGGTCCCGCCATTGTGGCAAGGAGAGGGAAGACACTCATCTATGTCGACTTCACACCGGCTCCCAGCATAACCCGGCAGACACTGGCACAGGAACGGCTGCAACGGCTCGTTGGCCACGATGATGACTGGAAGGCTCTCGTGGCTCTTGACCGTGGGGCTCACCGCCAGTCTTCGGAGGCAGCTCCCCCCGTTCTGGCACGGCCCGTGGGCACACGAGTCGTGATCCACAGATTCCACCTTCACCCCGCTCTGCCGGAGAAGGATCTCTTTGATGCTTTCGAAGAAGGTGGCCACACCGCTGGGATTCACGTACTGATTATGGCCCCGCTTGACGGCTGCGAAGAGAAATGTCCTGTTGTTCTCTTCATAGGCCCCATAGAGCTGCACTGCGGTGCCCAGGCCCGTGAGCTGAGAACCGGCGATGCGCAGGAAGTGAAGGTAGTGGTTGGTCAAGAAGTCCTTCACGGTTGGGACACTGAGCCGCAGGAGGATGCTGCTGTCTATCGTAGCGTTGGAAAAGCCAGCAAAGAAAACACGGATGTTGCTGGTGACTGTGCTGTGAACCCCGTCGCTGCTGAGGACGGTCAGATCGAACGTGCCATCAGTGGACCGTGGCTGGGAATGCAGATCACAAGTGCCCCTGGGAACACTGAAGAGGCTCGTCACCCCTGAGGTCAGGGAGCAGTGGAAGGTGTCCAACACGTCCGGATCCTGTGGCTTCACAGAGCCCAACAGCCCACCAGGAAACACGTTGCCATAATAATTAACAAATATCTCCACCGTCCGAGACTGGGAAGGATTGTCATTTTGGTCTAGCACGGTGATGTGCACAGTCCCTGTGGAAGACATCTGAGGCACACCAGAATCCCGAGTGACCACCGACAGATAGAAGTCTGCAATCTGCTCTCGGTCGATCTCTCTGGTGGTGCTCAGCACTCCAGCGGTGTTCAGACTGAAATAGTTGGTGGCAGGACCTGTGCTCAGCAAGTAATAGGTAAAGGGGCCTTGATTGGGAGGGAGGTCAGGGTCAGTGGACTGAAGGGTCATCACCAGAGTGCCTGGGCGTTTGTTTTCCATAACTTCTCCTTCGCTGATGGTCAGCATTGGCCCATTGTCATTTATGTCTTCCAGGGTGACTAAGAGAGAGGCACTTCCTGTAGCAGAGGGTGTCCCCGAATCAACAGCCAGCACGGTCAGATTATAGATGGGGAGGGTTTCTCGATCCAATTCTGCAGTTACAGTGATCTGTCCTGTCTGTGGGTTGATGGAAAAGGCACCATTTTCATTCCCTGACCCGATAAAGTAAGAGAACCTGCTCCAGCTGGGGACCGAGTCTGAGTCAAAAGCACTGACAAAAGTCACGTGAGTTCCTGTCGGGACCCCTTCGCTGATCTGAACACTATAGATGTTTAGACTGAAAATGGGTGGGTCATTGGCATCGAGCACAGTGATATTTACAGTGACCTCATCTATGTCTGCACCCCTAATGCTGCCAAAATTCTTGGCCAATACCTTCAAAGATACCCTTTCTTCTTTTTCTCTGTCAAGAGGACCAGAAACATAAATCTGTCCAGTCTTCTTATTGATCTGGAAACCCTTCTTCCTACTGTTTCCAAAAATCAAATAATGTACCTCCCCATCCATGCCCAAATCCCGGTCACTGGCAAACACCTCTCCAACAATCGTACCTCTAGGAGCTGCTTCTGAGATTTCAAAATAGTAGAGTTTGGAAACAAAACGAGGCACATATTCATTTGTCCCTTTCAATTGTACATTAACTGTGGCAAAACTGCACCTTTCTTCATCGGGGACATTGAAAGCTTTCACAGTAAGGTGGTAGCTCTGCTTGGTTTCAAAATCCAAGAAGCCTTGAGTGGTGAGGACGCCTGTGTTGGGGTCAATGACAAAGAGGTCACTGTCAGATGACTGTACAGTGTATGCAATCACAGCGTTGGTGCCAGAGTCCGCATCGGTTGCATTTAGGTGGATAACGGTGGTCCCGCTTGGGGCATTTTCCAAAACAGTGGGGAAATATTCCTCAGGGAGGAACACTGGAGAATTGTCATTCACATCGAGCACATTGACAGTCACACTGCAGTAACCCGTCCTTGCAACCCACCCGCCATCAGTAGCACTAATAGTCATTTCATGTTTCTGGCATAGCTCGTAATCAAGAGCTTTGGCGAGTGTCAATACACCGGTGGAAGAATTGATGGCAAAAATGCCCTCTTCATTTCCAGAAGAAATGCTGTACCTAATCAGGCCATTCATCGCTGCGTCTCTATCTCTTGCAGAAACCATTCTGACAACGGCCCCGACACTGTGGCTTTCCGGGATGGTGGCGCTCATGTGGCTTTGAGAGAATTCCGGAGTATGGTAGTTTTCCTCAGTGACAATGATTTGAACCGTGGCTTGGGATGAAAGTGGAGGGTTTCCTTTATCCTTTGCAGTGACAGTGATCAAAAAGTTTTGATTCAAGTCAGAGATGAGGGAAGATGCTACTGAAATCCACCCTGTATTGTTGTCCAACTTAAATTTCCCCAAGTGATTTTCACTGGAAACGAAATACTCCACTTCGGAATTCAATCCGAAATCTTTATCGTCTACTGCAGTAACTTTGATTAACTTTGTACCAACTTTCACGTTTTTGGTGACCGGAGTAAAATATTTACTTTTAAGAAATTGGGGTGCATTGTCATTACTGTCCACTATGTTGATGGTAACGGTTGTCTCACTGAGTAGGGAAGGATTGCCTCGATCCGAAGATGTCACTATAAAACTGTGTCTGTTGATGTTCACGTTACTGAAGCCACTGATGTTTTGGTATTTTAAGATCTGTTTATTGAAAATCTCTCCTGTGGTGGCATTAATCCTGAAGTACTCTGACTGAGATTTTATAAAATAAACCACTTGTCCATTTGACCCCTCGTCAGGATCGGTTGCAGACACCTGAGTCACTTTGGAGCCGATTTCAGCAAGTTCGGGGCAATCTAAATAATAGGAGGGCCTGCTAAATCTCGGAGCATTGTCATTGACATCTGTCACAAATATCGTGACGTCTGTACTTACAGTCCACCCGGAATCATGTGCAGAAACGCGGATTCTGTAACGGTCTGTATCTTCTCTATTTAAAGGTCTACTGATGACAATATCCCCTGTGCTGGGATTAATGGTAAATGGAAGGCTTGTGTCCATGATAGAATATCTACTGATTGCATTGACACCAGTGTCTTCATCAGAAGTCGTGACACGTGTAACCGTGTACCCTAAGGGGGAGTTTTCAGAAACATGGGCACTAAAGATCTGAGAAAACCTCGGGGCATTATCATTTTCATCTAAAATGTGAATGATGACTTCTACTGAGCTGCTCTGAGAAGGAGAGCCTTTGTCTGAGGACTTTATGGTGAGCACATACTGAGATACCTTTTCCCTGTCTAGAGGCCGAATGCTTCTAATTTCGCCAGTGGCATGATCGATGCTGAAACTGTGTTCTTTGTTGCCATTAACAATATCATAATCTAACTGTCCATTGGGTCCACTGTCTTTGTCCGTTGCTGAGACAGTAAGTATTTTTCGAGGAGAAAGATTTTCCAATATTTCAGACACAAATGGATCTTCCTTAAAAATCGGGGCATTGTCGTTGACATCTAATACAGCTATGTCGAGTTTCTCATAAGAGGAGAAAGGAGGGAACCCTCCATCTCTGGCCTCTATCCACACAACATATTTTTGCATCTTTTCAAAATCCAGTGGCCGACTAATGGACACCTGCCCTGTTAACTGATCAATCTGGAACGTGCTGCCAAGATTCCCACTTGCGATATAATAGGACAAAGGTTCCCCTCTCAGGGAGGACCCCGTAACAGTGGTGACCTGAGTGCCGACTGGCTGGTTCTCGGGAAACATGAAAGTTTGTTCTTTGGCTCTGACTTTGGGGAAATCGGCCTTGTTCACGAACCTAACAGTCACTGTTGTAGAATCTGTCTTTGGAAACGAGCCACCGTCTTTCACATGGACAGAGAATGTCACTTCTGAAGCTCCATTCAATGGCCCGGCTGCCATGATAGCTCCCCGCAGTGGGTCAATGTGAAATTTCTCAGAGTTTCTACCTGACAGAGAGTAATGCAGTTCAGAATTGGGTCCAATATCAGCGTCTGTGACTGTGACCGCAAAGACGAAGGCACCTATGAATGAGGGAGCATTCAGTTAGAATCCCAGGGAACCCAAACAGAACATTCGGTAGTAGGTTAATGCATATAAAATACTATATTTCTACCTGATGTAATTTTATTTCTCACAATTACTAGGGGAGGATGATGCCTCCTCTATTGTCCCAAAAGTTGCAAAATAAAATCTACTTAACAATAGTCTTCAGAGACTGACCTGCCATTTCCTAACTAAGGCCTATGTGGCCTAAAGGATTTAATATTCTGCAGTATGCCTTTGAGAGGAGCATAGGGAAGAGCAATGGCTAATCATTCCGAATTATAGTTCGTGGGAGATAAATCTGCACATCATACAACTTCCAGCCCACATGATTGTAACATGCACTGTGCTAACAGTTGTGCTGCTACCCCATGTAAAAGATAATTGCTCTTTTATGTCTTAAAACATTCCTCAATTACCATATATGTAATGATGTCCACAAAAATAATATGCTTAAAAAAATCACTGTTGATTCCTTATGCCTACTGTTTCACAGTAAAATTCTTTTACCTGTGAGCTATTATGCCATGGAGACAAAACATAAGCATAAGTATACATATGAATCTATAAGTCAACTCAAACAATTATAAAAGAGTAAGAAATAAGAACTTAGAAAGAATGGACCCAATGTGGATTCCAAAAGTCAGTGCTTGGGATGAGTGCCAACAAAACAGATTGTAGGAGAAATATGCAGGGGAGCTGCCAGAAGGACATGTTTTTGATATTCTCATTCAGAAACCCTTCCCAAATCTGCACTCCCAGCCCTACCAAAGAGTTTGTGACAAAACTGAAAAGTCTTTTATAAAAATAAAAAGGCCAGTGATCCTGATTAATTATGTCTAATGAGGAAAAGATGCTGGCGTGTCCCTCACTTTGCGTAGGAGATGTAACGTTGCATCACTGAATACTGGATGTGATTAGAGTCATGTCTGCCAGCATCATTTCAGCTAAAGGCCTTCATCAGGGACCTATGACTTTGATATCAACGTTTCCCTTTGATAGAAAGTTGGCAAAACTTTATGGATATTATACCTTCAATTGCTATTAATTAGATATTCTTGAGTGCATAGAAGATCAAAGATCCCTGAGAGGAGGAATCCTGGGTCCATTTATTTATTTTTTCTTCTAATTAAAAATATTTTAAAGCAAGGAAGATTAAGTGAATCGTGGTCTTTAGTTGTGTTTATTCCCGTTTGAAAACTCATCTCAGAAACTGCAGATGGCAGATGATTTGTGCGGTTCTGAAGAGAGTGTGCCGTTCTTTGCAAAAAAAGCAAAGGCAACCAAACTAAATTTGAAAGAGATGCAGAATAATAAATGCATGCTGTCAGCATGAAAGTGGCTCATTAATGGCTCCATAAACTTACTAACAAATAAACCTGCACCCCTCAAAACTGGAATAAAATGATATTAATGATAAGAATTAATTAGAATTATTCATTCATTAAACATATTTTTAAAAATCTACCTATGAAGCATTGAAGTAAAATATTCATTTTCTAACCATGAATATAGCTGAATTCCTATCAATTCCAGATAATGTTTCAGGCACTGGGATATGGCATGAAAAAAAGAGAGATCTGTCCCTCCTCTCAGGGAACTTACAAATTACATCTCCAGGCAGAACCCTACCTGACTGCAAGTCCTATTTATTTTAATCACCTAACAATATTCAAGTCATATTAAGAAACAGTACTAGGAAAGATGTAGCAATTATAAAATCTCAAACACAATTGGTTGATGAAGAAAGAATTAATTTGTGAGATTCAATGTTCCTTCAGTTTTGTTAGGCAAAACAAGTAGAATTTCAGAGGATTTGCAAGCACAGGCCATATCAAAGCTATACATGTAAAAATGAAAGAAGTGTGTTTTATAGAACATGTCCAATGCATCATGTGATTACCTGGAGGAGTAGGCGATGGGATGTGTGTGACATATGGGTGATGTTGAAATCTTGGTGGATTGTCGTTGACATCAGTCACGGTGACCAGCACGCTGGCAGAACTGGAAAGAGGCCCTGGGGACCCAGCATCACTGGAAACCACCACTAATGTGTAATTTTCTCTTGTCTCCCTGTCCAGCAGCGCACTGGTGATGATCTGTCCTGTGGAGGGGTTGATGGTGAACTGAGAGTTTCCACCGATGATCCTGTAGCTAAAGCAGAGAGCAGAGATGGCAGGTTTCTTCTAGGTACAATATTGTAGCACCTGTTTACTGTAATTTAAAAACTGAGGCAGAAATGTAACCCAAGACATTACAAGTCAGATCACACAGCAATGAAAAAAATACAGCTGGAAGACAAATCTTTCAAATGTTATGTGAATATCACACTGACATTCTTTATTGTGAGATGTCCAATGACCTCAAGCAGGTCCTCGCAAGCTTTGTGGGCTTCTTAAATCACGCAAGACCCCAAAATGTACCCAGAAGACCAGTGTGTTTTAAATAGACGAGCCAGAAAGCATAAATCAGGGCATTGCTCTAATAGTGTGGTTAATGGCCAGGACCACAGACGAACATCTGTTAGATGAATCTAAACGTTATTTTTCTGCTGTGTGCCATAATGTCCCAGGGAAGAGCAGTTGAAAGCTTCTCTTTCAAGACGAAAACACTGTATTTGATACACATTGACTATCCAGAACAACTAGAGAACTGATTATTTACACAGAGACATTCCTAGCTACTAATTCTCTCATTTTTCATTCCTCACATGGCCATGCTGCTCTGCTTGCTTGTTGTCAGGAGAGGTAGGCCATCTCCATGGATATTTTGATGCTAACCAGATTGGTTAACAGACAGGATTTTCCACTGAGAATAGCTTCTCTCTTCTTTCTGGAGAGGAAAGCTATCTGCATATATTCCTGAGAGATCCGCTAGGGAAGAAGTTCCTAAGCTTGAAGGTTCAGAAATTGGCTGGGGTCCATCCTTTCTAAGGTTGGAGGTAGCAAAGAAATAGATGTCTTTAAAAGCTTTCTCTTTTAGACCAACAAAGAAATGCCCTTGCTGGAATTAGGCACGTGTTTCTGTAGTTTGGTTTGCGTTCATAAAAACATAGCAACAGCATGTGTCTCACAGAAACAGCAGGAAAAACCCACACTGCAGCCGGCAGAGTGCACTCAGAGAAAGTCACTTATGATGCTCTTGGTAAATTTCAGTAGAATCTTCAGATAACATCTTTTTTTGGTAAAGCAATGGAGAAAAATCAGATTGAAAGATTTTCACGCCCTAACTGGTTTGGCTCAGTGGATAGAGCATCAGCCTGCGGACTGAAGGGTCCCAGGTTCAATTCCGGCCAAGGGCATGTACCTTGGTTGCGGGCACATCCCCAGTGGGGAGTGTGCAAGAGGCAGCTGATCAATGTTTCTCTCTCATCGATGTTTCTAACTCTCTATCCCTCTCCCTTCCTCTCTGTAAAAAAATCAATAAAATATATTTTTTTTAAAAAAAGAAAGATTTTCAGGAAAATATGGCTGGAAAAAATGTGAGGTTGTGATCTACCCTCTCAAAAACATCAGGGAACAGACATTCAAACCTCAGGAAGGCAGGGGAGGGTGGAAAGTGGGGGTAAGAGATCAACCAAAGGACTTGTATGCATGCACATAAGCACAGACAGTAGGGGGTGAGGGCATGTGCTGGGGGGTGGGACCGGATGGGGAGAGGTCAATGGGGGTAAAAGAAGACATGTAATACTTTAAACAATAAAGAATTTAAATTTTAAAAAACATGGGAAAAAATTGAGTAGAAGCAGAAGTTCTAAAAAAATATTAGAATCATTCTTCAATGCATTCATTTCAGTGCCATTCACTATTATGTTGCAGACATTGTGCAAAGAAGACGATATTAAGAATAAAATAGCCCTGTCTGGTGTGGCTCGGTTGAGTGTCCTCCCATGTACTAGAAGGTCCCATGCACTGGAAGGTTGCCAGCTGGTTCCAGGTTCCATTCCTTGTCAAGGCACATACCCAGGTATGGGCTAGATCCCCATTTTGTTGGAATCCCTATGTTACTTAGCACCTAAATGGTCTCACTGGTTTCTCTCTAAATCTTCTTTCTGCAATCCTACCTCCTCCAATCCAATCCAAATACAAATCAGTGCATGTTGCTCCCTAATTACAATCCATCAATAGTTTCCCACTTAAAAATACAATTTAAAATCCCAATTCTTTACCATGACCTAAAGGTCCTTTTGTAGTCTACATGATGTGGCCCCTGCCTCCCTCCCTGACCCTTTCCTCACTGTGATCCAGACTTACAAACCTCCCTAAACACACCAGGCTGACTTCTAGCCAACAGCCCCGGATGTCCAGGCCTTCCACAATACTCACATCTAAAAGTCCCTTGTCACTCTCCAGTGCAACATCCCGTTTTATTTTTAAGGCTGTCCTCCCTATATGAAGTAATCTTACCTATTTTACATTTACTTGTCTAAAACCATGCAGGCTCAAAGAAAATGGAAACTTTGTCTTGTTCATCACTGTTATTCATACTAGCGACTCAATGTTTATTTAATAAAAAATACATTGAGGCCTCCTAGCTAACTCAGTCATCTCTGTCAGGGGGAACAGACTAATTACTGCCAGTTTCCCAAAGTGAGTTTTTAAATAGGAAATTAATAACAAACAAAATAAATCATTAACCGAATCATCGCTAGGCATAGATGGCTATTCAACAACAGATAACCACAATTGGGTACGTGTTAATATGATGACATTTTTGGCAAAATTGAGCACCATATTCATTTAATGCAAAGACTAATGTTTAATGAGAAAAATAATCAAAATTTACAGAGGAAAAGGTGCTGACCTAATGACAGCGTTGGTTGAAGTGTCCGCGTCTGAGGCATTGACCAATAGGACGTCTGTTCCTGTCGGTGCATCTTCGGGAATCGTAGTGAAATACAATTTACTGGCAAAAGTGGGGACATTGTCATTGACATCATCTACTATGACATTGATTGTTCCAGTTCCAGTCAGGGCAGGGGACCCTAGAGGGGGGAAAAAATCAAGTCTCAGATGTTTATAAATAACAGTAATCATAATGACTTTAATACCTAGCTGTAGACAACACTACTAGAGAGAATTTAGAAACAGCTCCAGGTTAAATTTCTGAACAGAGATAAGTATTCATTTTAAATTTTGTGACAAAAAATATATTAATTTATGATCTGGTATTTCAGTTCTTGCCTAGTGATACTGTAGAAACAGAGTTTCAACTTCTTCTATTTTGAAGGTGCTGATTCAACAGTATAGAACACAACAATATCATTAAAACACCACAAAAGAGGCATGGCGGGCTTCTCTGAAATCACATTAAAATAAGCCAAACCAGATTTGGAGAACACCCTTGGGCACGGAATCGCTGGCCCTCTTAGTGTAAATAAAGGCAGCGTTAAGAACTGTAGTCCTAGCTGTAACTATCAATGTTAATGTTAAAATTTTCAACTGGGTGCCCGAGGTCTTTCAATCCCCGTTACTGTACTAACTGATATTTGTTTATGGGGAGAGGGGAAGGCTTCCGGTTATATTTCAAAACTGTAATCTCTCACTTTCTGGAAATAACATTATGTCAGTGAGCTGACTTGGAATCATTTTTATGCATTTACTTAATATTTAACATAAATGTGAAACAATTCACATTTATTTCCTGTTTCAGCTCTGATATCAACACATAGTGAAAACCCGACATTGACCAGAACCTTGGATATGCTGTCTGTATTACACACAGTTGGCAGACTCTTATGGTGAAGGTCAGATGTCCTATTTGGTGAGATTCTGTTATTTGTCCCCCAACTCAAAGGCAAATCATCTGCCGTTAGTTGTGTTTTTAAGATAATTTTCAAACTTTCATTTGTGCTGAGCTCTGGACAAGTGGAACCCAGAGCACAGCACCCGGCACGTGCTACAGGAACTGCAGGCACCCAGCTATTTGCAGTTGGAAGCTTGTGGGTCAACTGAAGACAATACTCTAGTCACAGATTTTGAATTTCTAACAAGGGACATGTTAAAGCTAAAATAAATATCTTCAGGGGTATTATTGATGGCCAGTGTTTGGCCTAAATCTCTTAAATGTGTGTTTAATTATATACAACATGGCAAAATGGAAATTAATGATCTGAATAATGTCAGTGTTTCTCCCGCTGATTGAATTAGAAAAAAAAGTTAACCAAAGGATACCTGTGCATTTGTGTGGGCAAAAGGGAATGTCATGGGAAGGATAATTACACACAGTGAACTGAGAGAGGGGATAACTAAATCAAGGCCCCAAGGCGAGGGATGGGAGGAGATGTAGAGCTCTTTTAGCTCTTTTACTGACACTGTGTTCTACTCACTGAATCTCAGTCTCCTCATCTGCAAAATGGGAATAATGAGAATAGAACCTACCCCAGAGAAGTACTGAGGGAATGTAACATGTTTAGGATAATGCCGGCACAGAGTTAAAATATATTATATGTTACTCATTGTTCTTGTAGTTGTTGTAAAAACAAGAAAAATGAAAATTTGCCATATTAAAGGTCCATTTTTAATCTAACAAATGTCTGTGTCATAGTTCTCAGATGTTTGCTGCCATGAAACTTTTGACTTGATGCTTTAATACTATTATTCAAGAAAACATTTTGAATAATCCCTTGCTCCTAATGATTGCGTAGTAGTGTAAATACATGAATACTTAGCTCTCGAAAATTTCACAGCTTTGTGGATTTTATAAAGTGCACAATTTTTAAATTTACACAGGGAGTTTAAAGAAGACTTGAATATTTCTGATATGCACATTGCTCTCTAATTGATGATGCTTCAGCTTGTTAGGAAATAACCCAGTAACTGCCAAGCAGAGGTTTTCTCTTGGTATACTAAAGTGTCTGATGACACATATATGGAAAACCACATAAAATGGTGACTAACTCCTTTGGTTAGGAACATGTGATTTCTTTCTTTGTCTATAAACTATATAAATATTGTTGGTGATGTGTTTTCTGAATTAGTAAGCAGTAAGAAAATTGTTTACCCAGGAAAATATTCAGCAAGTTCAATCTCACTGTCTTCATACCAGAGGATATCACATTTTTCCGAAAGGTTTTAAAAGCACACCAGTGACAGCAGATGATTCTGGCTGGAGAAGCTGCCCGACAGGTGATCCCCTATCCACATGGGGCCTCCTCTCAAGCACAGAACAACCCCCAGAGTCCCCTTCCTCCCCTTATTAGCTGCCACAACCCACTCCATAAGCTCCTGGGTTCTTCACTTCCTGTTCTCCTCCCACTTCAAGAATGGATAACTATCGAGGTGCAATCTTGCCCATGGCCTCACTTCCTTGTCACCCGAGGAGATGTGCATGATGCTCTTATTTTCTCTTTTGTAAGAAAAACCTTACAAAGACATTGTTCTAAATTTCTGTCTTTTACTAAGACTTACCTAATCTCTCATTTGAATTCTGCCTGCAAGATTTTTCACTTTTATTACTGGGGACAGAGCCAACATGCCCTTACCCCACCCCAACCCCAGCCTCCTACTTGTCTACTGACAGCATGAGCTCGAAGGCACTGCCTCTCAGCTTGAGTCAGGAAGATGAGGTTAAGGGAGAAAACGGGAAGGCCCCCGCTTCCTAGAGAGTAAGTCTCATTTCTGCAGCACTGTTCCCAGATGAAGGGCTTCCTCTTCTCTGAGAGTTGAGTGATGAAAACATCCATTGTTGTTTTTGTTTGTTTGCCTCTTTTTGAACCTTTCCTCTTCACCATGTGAAGAAATGGTCTAAGACGCTTATGTTCCTGGTTCCCAACATATTTTTGGTTATATTCCATGTGAAATGCTGCATCATATTTAATATTACTCTATCTGCACTCCAGTACTTTCCGCTGGCTCAAAACTGATATATCCAAGTGACTATTTGTTGTCTCCTCTCGCAAGTTACCAAAGGGCCCAGCATTTGTATGCCAAAAACTGAAATCACAATGTTCATAATTAAACTTAGCCCATATATCTATAATAATAAAAGCATAATATGCTAATTAGACCAGATATCCTTCCAGACAACCTTCTGGACGAAGCCTCGGCTGCGAGGGAAGGATCCAGGCAGCCACTCACTGCAGCTGCGAAGGCCTACTCTTGCACGAATTTCATGCATTGGACCTCTACTTTATATATAAATTGAAATACATCTGTACATATACATGTATACATACGTACTTATATATACCTTTAGCTGTCTACATACATATATATATGCATATATATAGCCTATCTAATAAAAGAGTAATATTCAAATTAACCATCACTTTATATATAAATTGAAATACATCTGTATATATACATGTATACATACATACTTATATATACCTTTAGCTGTCTACATATATATATATATCCTATCTAATAAAAGAGTGATATGCAAATTAACCATCACTCCATCACAAAGATGGCTGTGGACACGGAGCTGGAGTGAGCAGGAGGCTTGTATTGCCTCAGCAATGGAGGAAGCCAAGCTTCCCGCCTGCCCTGCTGGCCCTGAGCTCCGCTCAAGGCTACAAAGTTTCAATTATAGAAGATAAATAAATCCCAGATACCTGCTTCCAGCCCACAGGCATGGCCAGCCTGAAAACGGCCCTCAGCCCCTCACTCAGGCTGGCCAGGCACCCCAGTATGGACTCCCACCTTGAAGGGGCTGTGGCCAGCCTGAAAACAGCCATCAGCCCCTCACCCATGCTGGCCAGGCACCCTAGTGGGGCCCTCCACCCTGAAGGGGATGTGACCAGCCTTCAAACAGCCATCAGCCCCTCACCCAGGCTGGCCAGGCACCCCAGTGGGACCCCCACCCTAATCCAGGACCAACCACCTGGCCCCCACCCGTGCACCAGGCCTCTATCTATACTAATAAAAGGGTAATATGCTAATTAGACTGGGAGACCTTCCAGGAGACTTTCCAGACGTTCTTCTGGACAAAGCCATGGTGGCGGGGCCGAGGTAGAGGCGGTTAGAGTCCAAGAGGGGAGGGCAGTTGTGGGTGATCAGGCCAGGATGGGACGGCAGTTGTGGGTGATCAGGCTGATGGGGGGCGGAGCCATTGGAGGTAAGCAGACCAGTAGGCGGGGGCGAGCAGGCCAGTGGGGAGGGAAGATGGGGGCAAGCAGGCCAGCAGGGAGGGCAGTTGGGGGCAAG
>NW_005369942.1:8998660-9011231 GCF_000412655.1 Myotis brandtii
CCGGTTGGGGGCCCCCCCCCCCCCCCACCGAGTGCACAAATTTTTGTGCACCAGGCCTCTAATTATATATATTTGAACACTTATATGATACCATGTGTATTTTTATATAGGTGTTACATTTAATATGCATAGCCTATGAAGTAGGTATTATTATTTAATTTTTAAAATGAAGAACTTGAGACAAAGAATTTAATAAATTTATTTGCAATCAGACAGAGTGGACAGTGAGAGAGCCAATTCTGAACTGAAAAAAAAATACCTTCTCTGTTCATTAGACCCCAATAACACTATGCCACTCATTGCAGGTGTTTTACTTATTATTATTATTATTATTCGAATGTAATTCTGCTATAGCCTCTATTAGGTTATAAGTTTATTGAGAGCAGGGATAATTCTGTTTAATTCATCTCTCTCTAAACCCACAATGCATTCCATTAGGCCCTGTCCTTTATCTATATTAACTTTTCTTTTGATTCTATATATATGGGAATCTGGTCTTATAACTACATGGCTCAAAGTTCAAAGAGCTGAACACTTCTAGAAATACACATCTGGGAATATAGCCCTTAGCCTAAGCCTAAAGTCAAAGAACAAAACTGGAGACAAAGGTCAACATTTTGGAGATAGTTGACTACTTATAAACAGAGGGTCCCAATTAATCCTGAATCCCATGAGAAGAATCTGAATGCTAGGGGCCAATGTTGAGCTTGGATAGAGCTGATAATGATGAATTATATAGGTAGTGGCGTAACAGGGCGAGATTGTTCAGTTTCATCTGGGACTATTTATGAGAACCAGATGCAGTCAGAAAAAAAAGAGGCAGGATGCAAACAGACTCCTGGTAGAGGATAGTGAGCCAATAAAAAAGGTAGGAGATACAAATGAAATAACAGATCAAGGTCTCAGAACTGTAGACATGTATGCAGTGGACATTCAAAATACAATTAAAGTCAGAAGATAAAATACATTTAAAATTTCAATTTATAAAATTATATGTATTGTATGTATACATATACTTATGTGTGTAATATATACATATACTATATATAAATATAAAATAAACATGGGTAAAAAGAAACCTTCTGAAATTTTTAGAACAAATAGAAAAGAATAAATATGATTCTAAAGAGCATTTTCTTAAGTGTTCAAAAACAAATCGAGCCCGCAATCTGGGCATGTACCCTGACTGGGAATTGAACCGTGACTTCCTGGTTCATGGGTCTATGCTCAACTACTGAGCCACACCAGCTGGGCTCCAATTTCGTTCTTGACATCAAACATTTGGCAAATAGGTCCCCTCGCTGGTTGTGTTTGCTGTAATAAAATATTAGCTTCTTGCCCCGCCAGGTGTGGCTAAGTTAGTTGGGTGTCGTCCTATGCACCTAAAGGTTGCTGGTTTGATACCTGGTCAGGGCACAAGCCCAGGTTGCAGGCTAGATCCCCTGTTGGGGCATGCAGGAGACAGCTGATTGATGCTTCTCTCTCTCTCTCTCTCTCTCTCTCTCTCTCTCTCTCTCTCCCCCGCTTCCTCTCTCTCAAAAAAATCAATAAAAAAATATTATTTTTAAAAGTATTAGTTTCTTTTTTTCCCCATGAAGTAAACATGTTTTTCTCACAGTAAGTACTTAAATTTAGCCACTTTATATTAATATTAAAGATTATGTGATTATATTTAAATTTGAAACCAGAAAATGTACAAAGCCTCAAAAAAACAATAAAAAAATATTATTTTTAAAAGTATTAGTTTCTTTTTTTCCCCATGAAGTAAACATGTTTTTCTCACAGTAAGTACTTAAATTTAGCCACTTTATATTAATATTAAAGATTATGTGATTATATTTAAATTTGAAACCAGAAAATGTACAAAGCAAACAAGTATAGAATATTTTCAATATAACGCAACAGCTTTGTATTTTAAAAATTCTACTTTATAATATAGTAGTTTATTACTACTAATTAGTTCTGTAAATATCTTTTTTTAAAAATATATTTTATTGATTCTTTACAGAGAGGAAGGGAGAGAAATAGAGAGTCAGAAACATCAATGAGAGAGAAACATCGATCAGCTGCCTCCTGCACATCTCCCACTGGGCATGTGCCCGCAACCCAGGTACATGCTCTTGACCGGAATCGAACCCGGGACCCCTCAGTCCGCAGGCCGACGCTCTATCCACTGAGCCAAACCGGTTTCGGCTCTGTAAATATCTTTATATGAATTAGATATATACACATTTAAGTAACACTTGATTGTTTATTTCTAAAAGAATCTTTAAAAAAACCACTATATGTCCTTAATATAAATTCTTATGTAAAATAGAGGTGATAAGGGAAACTACAGAAACTATTTAGTGATGTTATGAAAGCGATACTGAAAAGTTGTACAACAATGTGAACTGGACACTTAAAATGGTTAAAATGGTACCTTTTATGTTATGTATATTTTACCACAATTTTTAAAAGTTTATAAAGCAAAACATAATGTTAACTAAATATTTTATTCCCACAAAAAAGTCACAAGGAATTACCCTGTAGAGGACATTAAAAAATAAAAACACCTTGAAACTCTGAAACCTGAGAGGCACATTCTAAACACAACCTGCCTCCTGCCTGTTGGGTGGAAATATCAAATTATATATGTATGGAATCTTTATCAAAATAGGCTACAAAAATAACAAAGTTTTAACAGGATAAAATTATAGGACTTTATGAGGTCAAGTTATTTTCTATAATATTTAATGTTTATCTTTTAGGTAATATAAATTTCTTTTAATATTGCAAATTGGTTATTTGCATTTCAAAGTTGGATTTCCTTGGTGTACTCAGATTTATAGCTTATATGAAGTACATGAAAAGTAAAATGAAATTATTTTGTCAACTTTTAATTCTATGAAACAATGACAATTCTAGCTCTTATTTAGTAAAATTTTGGAAGGTAAATCTTTTATTGTATTTTTATCTGAATATATAAATAAAATGTTATGTAGAAAAATGTATCCTACTATAGAGTAGCTGATTAAAGACTATATATATATATTTAAATTATCTTTATTGTTGAAAGAATTACAGACATCCCCCTTTTTCCCCCCATTATCTCCTTCCTCCTCACTCTTGCCCCCTCCCCAGGCCTTCACTGCTCTATTGTCTGTGTCTATGGGTTATGCATATATGCATAAAAATTCTTTGGTTAACCTCCCCCCGCCCCCACCCTAGTCTGAGAATCCTCAGTCTGTTGCATGCGTCCATGTCTCTAGATCTAAAAACAATCATTAGGACCTAATATGAGGTGACAGGAGATTTGACTTTGGGTGATGGGCATATGGTCCTATATACAGATTTTGTAAATTAGTAATCCACACATGTAACCTATATGTTCATGTAGACTAATGTCACCCCAATAAAATTTAAAATAATAAAAAATAAATAAATAAGAAAAACAATCTCTAAATAAATGATTTATAATACTTATATCACTAATAGATATGGTACAAAGTCTTACTGGAAATAAGAGAAAGTAAAAAATCACCAGTTATCAACCTTGGAAACACAATTTTCATCCAAGACAAAATTCTCTATTAAACTAACCAGATTAGGACCATCATGGAGTTGCTCATGCAGAGCCCCATGTCAGAAAACCAGAACCTAACAAAGTTTCTATCCTCAGCTCTCCCAGGAAAGGAAGCCAAGGTCTTGCAATGGGCACTTGCTTCCTCAGCATAAGTTACCTGACCTGCTCCAGCCTTCCCTTTGCTGCACATAGGAAAGTGGCCCTGCTTTCATGGATCAGCAAGTGCCCCATATCACTTCCTGTTCCTGCTCACTTTGGTCTATAAGAATCTCTTGCCTGTACAGCTCTTCAAAACTCTTCTGCTAGATTGGATGCTGCCCGAATCATGAATCACTGAATAAAAAGCCTACTCCATCAGTAAATTGTGGGGGAAAATGTTTATAACTTATTTCCACTGGAAACAAGCAAAACTTCCTCAGACACAAATATAGAAGCAAATTAAATGCATTTAACTTTCAGTAATTGAAGATAACCCTAACAGTATTTGACTTATGGAATCATTGGTGCCTATGAAAAGTTTTCAAACAATATTTCTTAATAAATATGTCCATCAAAATAGACAAGGCAAACTCTTGGGTAACATTTTCCCACAAATAATAGTGACAAATGCAATCTTAGTGACAAAAAACAACTGTCTTCAGATGCAAAATGTCATATTCCACACTCCTTTTGACCTCTCTTTTGATTATAGAACTATGTATAGTGCAAGGACTTTCTTGGCTAAGCGATGTGACAGATAGCATTCATTCAACATGTCATCATATACTCACCAAAAAATAAAGCATGAAGGTTCGCCCTTTTAGCTTTTAGACTTAACTTTTACAAAAGCATCATGTTTCCCCTCCATTAAAAAGTAATTTCCAATCTCTGCATAAGAATGAAGTTTATTCTGTCTTTCAGTCAGATGATGAATACCTTTAATTAGAAATGCTAATAACTGAGCTTTTCCCCTCAAACCAATTAATTATGCTGACACATAGACACTTCATAACTAAACCTTTTGGCAAAATCTATAGCCAGTATATCTCTATATCCCTTTAGCATATTAGATTGAGAACAGATAAAGAATAATGTGTTTAATATGTGCACAAATGAATCTCCCATCCCCACATTAAATGCAAACACATACACACACAGCTCAACTGACTCACTGTATGTGCATGTGTCAGTATATTATTCATATTGATTGCACATTTTAGTATAATACCTAACATTTGCTTTGCACTCTATGCTTTCTAAATCCCTTGGATATGCATTTTCATTTCCTGACCCAATGAGGAGAGCAATCCTTTGATTTCAAATTTATGCATATTCTTCTTTTATGAGCTATTTTAACGGCAGAAAAGTACAAGGTGTTTGTTTTGTTTCACAAATCAGTGCTCTTTTTAAAATAAAAATAATATTTAATCCAAAGAGAAGAAAGTGTTGTAAATATGGTCTATAAAAACCGCAGCCTGGTGGACTAGCTCATAGTTGGGAAGCAGGGAGCAGCGGTTGACTGGCTTCACATCTCGTTTTCACTGATAAACAGCTGCCTGCCTGTCAGGTTGCTTACTTTGCCTAACACTCAGTTTTGGTTTTGGTTTTGGTTTTCTTTTACTCTATACAATTAGAATAATAGTATCTATCTCATTTACAGGGTTGCTATGAGATTAAGTATGATAACATAGAACACATTCTGGCACATACAAGCACTCCGTGTTCACAGAATAAATATCATCTAGAGGTTATGACTTTCCAAGTTGTATGTCTACTCCACATGTCTTCCCTGGAAACTAAACTTTCATATCTAACTGTCCCCCTGACAGCTCCTCTGAATGTCTCATATCTAAAATATAACAGAGCCAAAAAGTAATTATTGATAGCCTGCCCTAAAAAATTTTCTCTTGCCATCTCCAAATTTCTCAGGCAGAAAACCTAAGACTCTTGCTGATTCATCTCATTTCCTAACTTCCCCTTCCTCCAGTGCTACCATCAAGTCCAATGGGCTCAGCCTTCAAATGGACAAAATGTATAACTACTCCACACCCCTCCTCCTGATTTCACACTAGCATCTCTCAAGGACTGCTGGAGCAGCCTTCCAATTCTCAACTCTGTGTCTACCCTTGTTCTCCTCAACTGCCCCAAACAGATCTGTCCAAAATCTCCTGTCACTCCCCTGTTCAAAGCCCCCACAAGGCTTCTCCTCATTCTCAGATAAAATTAAAGCTCCTGACCGTGGCTTTGAAGGCCACTGGTCTAGCCTCCGTCTGCCTTTCTTCCCACCTCCTCTTCTCGCTTACTCTCATCCCCCTCTGGATGTGACAAACTCGATCCTACCACAGGCCATTTCATGTGCAATACTCTACCCTGAGCTTCACTGTTCACCTTCTTAACTCTAGTGCTATCGAAACTAACACCCCCACTCCCCACTCTCTAGGGGAATACCCAGAAGGTTCTGCTCTGTAAATATCCTCAATACATAACTTGTTATGTATTAATACAGCCCATAGAGGCACAGAGTCTGACAGACTATAAGAAACTTCACATATAGGATCTATTCAATTGGCATCATAATTTGATTTTAATAAATGCAGAATGACACCTGGCAGTGACAACTGCCACTACTACCATCTTCCACCTGTAAAGCTTAATGGATTTTCAATGTCTCTCCCTACTTAGCACTCCAGCTGAACAATGGCTAAACTTAAGCTGATGTACAAAAGGTCAAAACTGAAATTACTGACTCCAATTAATTTGGCATTCCTTAAATATATTTTGAAACGTTTATTTATTCATTTGAGAAAAGAAAACTAACTTGAATGTTTTATTCATTAAAGCACAAGATAAAGGGTCTCTTGAAACTGTGCTTTTAGAAATGTGCTCTATGCAGACAGTCAGCAGACCCCGGTGTATAACACAGCACAGGGAAGCGAGAACAGCCGGGAGGCAGAGCTCCTGGACACCGTTCTGCCTCTGCCGCTCTCCGGGTCTGCGAGCTCTGGCAAACGGCCTAATTATTCCAGGCCTCCATTCCCTTATCTGCAAAATAAAGGAAATGAACTGGCTTATCGCCAAGAAGTCTTCTGGTTATAAAATCATCATTTTAAGTCAGATTTCTCTAACTTGTAATTTTTTTCATATGTACTTCTCTTTAAAAATGGCTCCATGTTACGCCCTGAATTATAACTGTAACATCCTCCATTGTCCTATCAGCTGAAGGAACAGTGGCAGATATTAATGGCTCACAGATTTTGAATTTACTGGTGAGGGCATAATAATCTTAAGTTAAAAACAAAACAAAAAAACAACAACATCTTTTTCCTAAGAGACCAAGAAGAATTACTTGTATAGATGTCTATGTATTGAAATAGTTTCTTAGATGCCAAATTTGCATAACAAAAATCAAAAAAAGTAAAACTTTTCATATTGTGCTTATGTAAAGAGCCTTGAGCCCTATCTGTAAGCTATGTGAAGCCAAAAGCACAGAGAGGGCATATTTTGGATAGCTAAATGGGGCTTGGGTATTTGGTAGATATGGGAGGGAAGCAGCACAACACAGAATAGAGACAAGATTTACCTAGAAATGTCTAATAGAGAATAGAATTGAGTAAGAGCCAAAGGTGCAGGGGAGAGTCATGAGAATATAGCCCAAACAGTACTTGAAGCACTTGAAATGGAATTAAAGCCATAAAACGCTTCAATGGGTCCTTACATATGACTGCAATTTATCACATCGTACTAACCACCGCAGAGCCTTAAACACTTGAGCTGCTTTTCAAAGCAGAGGTCAGTTTGGATGACCACAACCAATGTAGCAAAAACTTGTGGTATTTGGGCAGCGAGTTTAAAAGGATTGGCATTTTTCCTTTTGGTAGGTCCTGTCCTTTGAAAAATCTGCCAGCGATGACTATATAACCATAAACTAAATATAAGTATGGTAAATGAATATGAAATAACAGTTGCCTGTAGAAATAACAGGATGGTGATTAATTGATAAATAATTATCATAATTTTGCACTCATTGAACCATTCACTCATTCAGCAAATGTTTATTAAGCACCTGCTATAGTGCAGGTTCTCTTTTGGGTGTTTCTGGAAATTCAGTTTTGAACAAGACAGGAGGTTCACATTCTATCGGAAGGTTACTAAATATTGGTGGGGTAAACAAATTATACATATACTATATCCTATTGTATATAAGCATACATCTTAGGTAGCAATTAGTGTTAGGAGGAAATCACAAGGTAAAGTGATGGAAAGAGACACTAGAGAGAGAGGGACCATTAGAGTGATAGTAGATAAGTCCTCTCTGAGGAAAAGATATTTTACTTCGCTATAATGACAAATAACCAAGTCATGAAAGTCTCCCCTTAAAATAACAAGACAGCTGGCCATAGAGTAAAGCACACAACTACAGGTGCAAAGGGCCACAGGCAGGAAAGGTTGCCATTTCTAAAGAGGCCAGAGGAGTACACAGAAGCCAGGTCATTTAGGGCCCTGTGGTCGCTGGTAAGAAATTTAGGTTTTATTCTTGGAAACCACCTAAGGGTTTTTAAGCAAGTCATGGGGGATGATGACCTAATTTATAGTTTCAAAGCTCTGGAACTGCTTGCTGGAGAAGGTATGGGGGTGGGTGCAGTTAGGAGGTTATCGCATTAGCCCTGGCTTAGACTCCAGTGTTGGTGGTAGAAAGGCAAAGCGGATACGCTCAGGAATCCTTTTATATGATTGGAAGCATAGTCTACTTGTAAAAGGACTTGCTGAATGTAGGCTATAGAGAAAGAGGGCTGACTATGATAACAAGGTTTGCCTTTAGCAACTGTGAAATCATAGACAGAGGTTATTTGTGGAGGTTAGGGAGGTGGATAGAAGTCCAAAAGTTTTACTTGGCCTTACTAAGTTTCACTCAGCCAGCAGACATATTGACTAATATTAATAACTGCAGTAAGTCATTGCCTTATTTACTCCTGTCAATATGTTTTTCAAGTAGGAATTGATATTTCCATTCTATAGATATGAACATGAAGGGAACTTGTCCAAGGTCATGTAGCTAGAAATGGCAGAGGTGGGATTTGAAACCTATTTTTTTAAAACTATAAACCTATGTATTTACTTCTAGAATACTCTTCCATTTTGTAAATTAATTCTCTGAAGTAAACGGCTCTGGGTTCCCTGATTATTCCCTGCAACTTACTCTATTAGAAACACTATCTTACTTATTGCACAGATGAGAACATGATGAGAAACAGCCTTGTGAAGAGGCTTCTTGGGAACAGAATGCCAAACCACTGGCGATTAGTGCCAGCTTCCCTGACAAGGACCCGAGAGCTGGGTCATCTGCAGTACCTGCCTTACTGCACCAGGAATTTCTACTTGGTACCATCCATATTTCTAGAAGATACCAGGTTGAAGCTTTAGCCTCCTAGGAATTTCTACTTGGTACCATCCATATTTCTAGAAGAAATACAGTAAGCCATATAGAATAATGGCAGACTATCTATACTTTAAACTATAGTTAAACAAAACAGCTTTAATTGAGCTGTAGTCTCAACTCATTAAGTTGCTGCTTAGTAATTTAATCCCACATGGAAGAAAATGGTAGAATTATGCTCTGTTCAGGCTTGGTTATTTAGCAAGACAACATTCAGTGCCACACACATAGGACAGTGTGGTCGTAGCTCATTGGAAGCTGTAGTCAGGAGTAGCTAGAGAGTTTCCAGATGTGCTACTCTGGAGCCACGGAGTCAGTAAATAATAATATGATGATAGTGCAACGCTAATATTTTCTCTAAAAAATATTCAAAGATTTAGAGGTTTGCTGATAAAAAATAAAAGAAGCTCCTGCTTCAGTTTCTGCCGTATCAGCAAAGCTGAGCCATCTCTGGCCTGACACCAGGCAAGAATTTGAAAAGAGCAAAGGAAAAGTGATTTGTGAGCTAAGGAATAAAACTGCCAAACATTTTTGTTTAGAGCACTTTGATATTTGCCTGGTTCTTAGAACACTGCAAATTTGAGAATAATGTGGCATCTGGAATCTAAAAGCTGCCATATTTTGTCTGAATTTTCTCATGTCATCTGCCAATTTGACTTTTAAATCATAGCAGTGAATATGTATTTTACATCCTGTGTCAGAGACTTCGTTTCTGGAATATAAGATGAAACTGCAGATTCTGAAGCCTGATATCTGAAACTCTCACGGCATCCCATAAAGTGGTTATTTATGCTACCAAAGGTATGCAATGGATTGAACATAAAACCATGGTCACATAGGAGTTTTCATGGCTTTAAGATCATCTAGTCCAACTCCCCTCATAATTTCTGGTTGCTTTCCACATGATCCATATTCAATGATCTTCAGATATTTAATTAAATATTTCACCCTAGTGGCCTCAGAAACACCAGTCCATTTCAGGGCAACTTGGAAAAAAAGAAAAAAAAAAGAAGCACTAATAAAAATCTGTGCTTTGAGACAAAGTTCAACAATGCTCTAGTATCCAGGACTGCCAAAGTACTGTGACCTAACCAGTGCCACAGAATCTCGCTCATGCTCCTTGGCACCATATCTAAGTGTGACAAACATTTAATACCTTCGTTTTATTATAATCTGAATTGTCACTATCCATAACTCATAACTCTCCTATCTCAATACTGGGCAGAATCTGTACACACTTGGTCTTCACATTAATGGCGATGGTCCTTCACAGAAGTTAGAGCTGTACTCCCATTACTTGTCCTTCTATTAAAACGTCCAGGTCCCCGGTTTTCCTCAGGACCAAGGCTGATGTGATGGGCGCAGGAAGCTGGTTTGCTCCCCGGAGCAGGACTGGGCTCTCGCACAGTCTGCACGTTTAGACCGATGCTTTGTGGACTCTCCTTGTGAACTTTCTCCTAACAGACTGACCCAGCCCTGTCTATCACAAGAGAATACTTCTGGCTCAAGGACTTCCAGTTTTCTTCCTTTTGTTTTCCTTTTCCTAATGAAATGTCCCTTTTGTGTTGTCATTTTGATGGAGAAACAGAATTATAAGTGCTGGTTAAGTGTACTGCTGGCTGGCAAAATCCTCCTTACCCATAATTGGGCTGACCTACAATTTTCAAAATCTACAGTACCAAGTGTTTTTAAATAATAACACTTACTGTGCAATGTGTTCTTTGGAAATGTGAAAAGAAATATCTGACACATAAAAGAAATTCCTAATATCGTAACATATAAGATGAAACTTAAACTGCAATTTTTAAACATGTTTTTTAAACCAATCGGTAATCTTTGAACAAGAATACTTATGTAGTAAGGAACAGGGCAAATATTTCTAAGACTTTTTAAATAGTTAAAGTGCATCAATCACAATTCTTACTAACATCATTGTATGTACTATGAGATAGGCATATTTAACCTTATAATAACCTGCTTTGTGATTACTGTTATCCCCACATTACCGAGGAAGACACTGAAGTTGACAGAGATGATACCTCTGGTCTGAATCACAAAGACAATTATGACAGAACCAGAATTCAAATCAAGGGTAATTCAAATTCAAATCTTTCATCATATTATACAGCCTATTATTGTGTTTGCTTTCCAAATAAAATAATTTTGAAAAAAAGTATTTTTTTCAAATTTTACTTTATCTACACACTAAAACGTCCCGTATACCCCGAACTTGGAAGTCAGGAATGCTAGGGTCTGAATCCTACTCTGTCGCTTATTAGCTGTGTGATCCTGGGCAAATGACTTGACTGCTCTGAGCTTGGGTTTACTGCAAGTGAAGTGGAACTAAAAATACCTAAGTCTTTGAGATGATGAAGAAATGTAACGTGTAGAAATGGGTTAGTTAGTGCCTGTAAAACCTGGCGCACTGTGTGACACAGATGGCCGTATAGCAGACAAACAACCAATCCCATGTATTTCACAATATCCCCCCTTGGCTGCATAGGCACACAAAAGATTTTTAAAATCTCGGAATTATTTGGTTGAAAACAGGCACTCTTGTCTACATGGTTACATTGTTTCTCTGTCACGGCCTTGACTTAGAATGTCCCAGAGTACAAGGCCTACAACGGAGAACTTCCGTGGACTATGCCCTGCCCATCCTGGTCACACCACTCTGCACCCCTGACTTCCAAAATCGCATCCTGCTGCCACCCTGGGATGACCTCACGTGACACACCCTCTGGGCAGCAAGTTTTATCATTGTTGATGCCTTAGTGAACTCGATTCCTGGTCCTGGTTTCTCCTCCCCCACCTCACCTCCACAAAGCTTCTGGTATTGACCATGTGTTTCCAGTTGTAACTGGAGAGCAAAGCCGAGATTGAGAAGCTTTAGAAATAAAACCTGGATTTTAACTATCTGAATCTCTACCACTTTCTACTCATTTTCATCCCCTGTTCTCCCCAGGTGACTGTTGAAACACTGACTGGATTGATGTGAGCCATGTGGTAGTGACTGCATTTTTCATGAGAAGGCTGGCCCTTTGTGCCTACCGACCGGGAGGCACATGCTCACACATAGTGAACCACCTTTCAGGTCAATGTGGTTTAGGTTTTATGTGGTTACCAGACTACATTCTGTTCATCATTCTTCAGCATTTTATTGTTTGCCTAAACTGTAGTGTGGTCATTCACATACATTACAAAATATACAGAGAATATTGCTTTCTTTCATAAACCAATAGTCTCAGAAAATCAAACTCCCAAAAGTAAATGCAAATAATAGAGACAGCTGCCTCAGTTAATGATCAGTGGCACTATCATTTGAACACTTAACATAAATCTATCATTACTCATAATCTCAAAATCCCCTCCTCTTTTATGAGAAGTGGTGAAATTAAACAATATTATACTCTGAAATTGATCACATATAACAAAAATATTAATTCATTATATTTATAAAAACATTGCAACAACAGTAAAAACATCCCATTTGAAAATTCAAAATTGTTGTCCTATATCAGCATCCACACATCAACCTGAGCATGGAAATATACATATATAGATATATATCTAGATATATATCTATATATGTA
>NW_005369942.1:9011304-9016425 GCF_000412655.1 Myotis brandtii
CAAATTTTTAATGTCTTAAAAACAATTAAAAAAATATGTCAACATTATTAAATTTTTAAATATTAAGTTGTGTCCATTTTATAAATAAATGTTACATAAGAATAATATTCCATAATGTATTAATATTTTGGAAATCAATGATTCATTCATTTAATCATTCATTTATTCAACAGATATTTAAGCAATACTTACTTTCTTCAAGGCATAAAAATTCTTCGAAACGTTTTAATTGTTTCAGTTTTGATTTAGAAGTGTGTGATATTTATGAACAGAATCAATATATGCAACACAAAATAATGGTAAACAATACTATTACTTTTTGAGAATAGATGTTTTATGCTACTTGCTCTACAACTTTATGTAATCCCTACTTCCCACACGAAAGCTAACATACCACTTTACTCTGCTGACTTGACGAGAACCTGAGCTCTCACTGATACTCTTTGGAGCTCTGTGGGGTTTCATCACATGCCTATTTCAGCTACTTGGAGTTGTGTGAACCTAAGGACCAATTAAGTAGAACTCTGCACCCACTGTCTTATCTCCATAACCAGTTAGAACCATGTGGTTGCTTTCAAAGCTCAAGTACTTGAAATGCCTCATGGCTCAAGTGGCAGAGTATCCGGGCACCCGCAGCGGCACTCAGGTGGCTGACTGAGCAAGAACACATTTTGTCTTTCAGGAAAAGAGCTTTGTTTGTGATGTGCTTAAGCCCTTGCTACTTACATTTAATTTCAAAAGGTGATAAATGTGCTATAGATTGTATAGCTGCAATTGGAGTTCCAAGCATTAGTAAATTTCAACAAATATGTAACATAATGCTAGACACAAATACTTTCTTTTACTCATATTATGAAGAAATTCTTTACACCCGATCAAGGTCAAAACAGACTTACCTGAATCTGTAGCTGTGACAATCAACACAAAGTGCTCCTTGGTCTCACGGTCCAAACTCTTTGTCATTCGAAGTTCCCCACTATCTGAGAGCGTGAAAGCACTGTCTTCATTTCCACCAAACAGGACGTAGGAGAGTTTGCTGTTAGAACCTTGGTCATCATCTCTTGCCACCACCTGGAGGAGAGCATAACACATGCCATGAATGTCAGTAAATCTAACACAATGCACACCACCAAATAAAATGTAGCATTGAAAATAATGAGACAGAATCATAGGTACCAGCGACTTTTAACCTTTTTCATCTCATGGCACACATAAACCAATTACTAAAATTCTGTGGCACACCAAAAAATAGTATTTTGCTGATCTGACAAAAAAACATAGGTATAATTTATATTCATTCACATTGGATGGCTATTGCTGTGTTGGCTGTTGTCATTTTTTTATTTGACAGTCTAAGGGAAATGAGGTCGGTGCCCCTGACTAAATAGTCAGGTACTTCACGTTTTAAAAATTCTTGCCACGGCACACCAGTTGAAAATGGCTGACACATACCAATAATAAAAGGTTTCAAAGTTAAAGTTTTAAGTTTCAAGTAAAAAATTCAAATGATACAGAGTAGTATGTATGATTGGTGTAAAAACAGGCACAAAATCAATTCATAGCATTTTTGGAAGGCTTTTCAAAAAATTTTAACAGCAGCTTCATCTCGGTAATTGGATTTGTAAAGAGGAAAGGGAGAACCATGTTCGCAACCAAGTTTTCAAACTTTTACATCATTGCATTTTCTTACTATGTGCAGATATTCCTGTTATAGTGAAAATTCAAAGATGTACAAATACCCAAATGTGTACAACATGAATATACATAGAAGAATGGGATTGAAATGTAATATTCAATCTACAAGGAGGTCAATAGGTATAATTTTCATAAACCTTTCAACCTTTCAAGATTTGCTATATCTGCAATTAAGCACTTATGGATGAGAACGAGGAAGAGGGAGGGGTTGTATGAATGTTATAATGAAATTAGATATCTTATAGAGAACAGTATTTGTTTAAATATACTGACCTGAAGGATTGTTCTGGGTAGTGTCCCTAAATTCTCAGGGACATGTACAGAATATGGAGATAGCTCAAATATGGGGACAAAATCATTACTATCCAACAGCACAATGCTGACCGTGGAGGTGTCAGTTCTAGGGGTACTGCCCCGATCTGTTGCCTGAACAGTTAAAGAGTAAGTAGGGGTCTTTTCTCTATCCAGTGGCTTAGCCACAGTGATGGCACCTGTGACAGAGTCAATCCGAAATTCCTGATTGGCATTCCCATCAACGATGCCATAGCGAACCTGTCCGTTTGTGCCTTCATCTCCATCTGCTGCGTACACTTGTATTATATCTGTTCCTGTGAGCGTGTTTTCATTCATCTCCACTTGATACAAAGCCTGCGCAAAAACAGGGTTGTTATCATTGATGTCAAGCACCATCACCATGACCTCTGTAGACGAGGAGAGAGACGGGTGACCCTTGTCTGTGGCCACCACGGTTAGAGTATAATTAGAAACTTCTTCTCTGTCCAGTTCTCCAGTGAGCCTCACTTCCCCATCGATGGTCCCAATGCTGAACTTGTTTCCCAAGGGGTTCAGCAGAGTGTACTCAATATAGCTGTTTGGGCCGCTGTCCGGGTCCGTTGCTTGAGCTTTGAAAACAATGGTATCAATGGGCGTGTTCTCTGGAATGTATGTCAATTTAGGGGAAAGAAATGCTGGTGGGTTGTCATTCACATCCAGCAAAATAATGGAGACTTGAGCAGTGCTGGTGAACCTGGAGGCCGGAAGCGGTGGCAGGTCATGCACCTGAACAACCAGGTTGTAAAAGGACTGACTTTCCCGATCCAGAGCTTTTAGGATGGTCAGCACACCATTCTTGTCAACTGTAAACTGCCCGAGGCTGTCACCTGAAGCAATGCTATAAGCCAACTGGGAGTTGATGCCTGAAATGAAAGGGAAAAAATTAAATTTTCTTCCATGTGTGCCGATTGCCAACTGAGCTGCACCAAATTTTTTACACTATGAAACTGCATATTTGATATATGATGCCTCCAACCACACCTTATGGATGATTTAGCTGCAGTTAATTTTCTCTGTCAGTAACACATATTGCATAATTCTTTTCCTGTTAACATTTGATCTAAAAAGATGTTTACAACCTGGCGAACAAATGATATATATACTGTTTGCTATTTACTACGGTGTTGAAATGTTAAATTACACAAGTAAAGAGGAAAAAATATTCCAGAGAGTGTATATTTTTTCTACACATTTCCTTATTTCTGTCACATAATTCCTGAAGGTTGAACATTAACGGTGCCACACTCTATATTATTAGCCCAAAATTTATAACTTCAGTAATTTATGGAGGCCGACACCAATTTTCAGAGGAGGGTAATAAAATTTTCTAATGTATGGCATTAGTCATGGATGCTTTGAGTCTGCTTTTACATTTCTTGTCAGACCAATAAATACTTTTTAATTCCTATTAGGCACCTGGCTAATGGCCTTTGTGAAAATAATTCTCTTTCAAATTTTATTATGTACAATTAATGTGTTTTAAAAATATTATTTAAAGGAAATGTCAGCAGTAAAATTATACATGAAAGGCTACACATATAAATGCTCACACTATTATTGGGCTGTATTTACATAGTATTTTATCTATTTTTCCTAGAAACACGTGTTACTTTTTAATTAAAAAATGATAAATACTTTTAACAATAAAGATAAATTTTAAAAAATTGATATATAAATCCTCACTTCAGAAACTGATTGTAGACATTCTTCTAAAAAAGATGATGTGGAGAATGGACCAAGCTCTTGTTTTAGTAAGTCATTTACAGGTAAATAACAGGTAAGCAGTGAAAACAAAGAAATACAAGATTTCCTGACCCACAGTAGTGTTTTCTTCACTGACCCAGCATGCCTTTTACATTTTCATATTTTATCATAAAGATATTGGGATATTGTAGGGTATTAAAAGACTTGCTAAGAAATATATGGTATACCTAGATAACCCATCCTTAATAAAGATTTTATATTCTGGGATTTTAAACCAGGGAAATTTTATTGAGTTAATAAATTGCTTACAAATAGCTCCTATATTTCTGAAATTAATTTCAAATATTCAGGTGTCAGAAATGATATTCATTGTTTGCCAAGAGTCTTCTAGAACAATTTGATCATCCTTTTTCTCTCCTTTGAAAAATACTTTCTCAGGATTCTATGAATACTTGAGTGACCTTTTTGCCTTTTCTTAAAACTCATCAAGTTCCTCACAAAGGCAAGTTTAGTTGAATAGTATTTTTTTTTCTACCCGGGAGGGCCTGCCTGTTCTTTGGTAAAAAAATGCTAAAATTACTCTTTTCCGGTGATTTCATGGTCTCTATCTAATGTGCTTTGTCTATATATTGATGCAGAGAACAAATATTTATGAAGAAACTTTCAGGCACTGGCTTATTCACAAAAATGTCTAAGATAAACAAGGGTTGAGTAGATCTTTGAAAAGGTAGGTTTTCCTCCTCACTGTGAGTTGTGGCTTTTAATCTTTATAGTTTATGACTACTCACAAGTGAACAAAGCAGAGGTTATAAAGTTCAAAACACTTAAAACTCTGAGGACCAGGAAAAATATGAATAAATAAAGCTAATGGAGGCCAGTCAATTCAATAGCAGGAGATAAAGAAAATTTTAAGATCTGAGTAGAACAAGGTCAACAGCTACTTCAACTCCTCGACTTAAAATTCCACAGGTGTGGGGGGAGAAAGGCACCATGATAGAGGGTCCTGCAGGAAGCCACCGCTTTCCAATACTGTCAGGAGAGTGCACCAATGAATGCAGAAAGCCCATGGACCTTGGGCATTAGCAGGGCTGACACTAAGCATGGAGTGTTGAGATAGTGGTGGCTCAAGGCAATTCCCTAACCTGATAATCCTTTTACTGTTTACCAAACTTTACCTCTGATATGTCTGTATGCATTTATTTACTTGTATATTCAAGTAAATAAAATGTGGACTGGACCAGAGGTCAGTGTGCTCTTCACAAAAGAGACACTCCCTGACCCCTAATGCCTTCTAAATTCATATTTCTTGTATAGCATTTTCATTTGTGCGTCAGTCCCTCCTTCAGATCCTGAACCCTGCCATGCAGGTCACAGCAGGGTCCCCCAAAA
>NW_005369942.1:9016457-9024489 GCF_000412655.1 Myotis brandtii
TATTTTAAATCCAATTACTCTCTAAGGATTTTTTTTTCCATTCCTATAGCTAAATCTATCAGTGAATACTGAATTCTTATTCTTTGAGGCACAATTATATCAAGAAAAAGTTGTGAAAACATCTGGATAAAAATAATACCAACAAGCAGAGTTATAAAATTTAGTTCTATGCAAGCCTATAAAATATTTCATGCCCAAGATCAAAATGAAAAATACCAACAAAATGACACATGGCCACCAAGTGATGGTCTACTCTAGCATGTCTACATGAAATAAATCAACTGGAATGTCCATGTATATGCTGCTTCCTTGAGTAAACAACTAAATCACAGAGGCAACCAGAGAACCTGATACTGAGATTATATAGCCAAGCAGCAAACAGCAGAACAGCCTCTTTTTTAGGGAAAGAGTTTGGTGGGGGAGTTTGATGGAGTAAGTTTAACTTTAAATAGAATTATGAAAAAGAAAAATTTGATTACATAGTCAAATTCATCATGACAAATACATTAGGTAATACTATTAAAAATAAACTGAGGATAATTATCATTATCTTTGAGAAAATAAATAGAACAATATAACTACAGCTGCACAAGATATGGCAGGACCATCTAAGAAGCAGGTCTCAGCTCCGGGACTGGCCCCTCACTGCCTCCATCAGCCAGGGAAGCCTCTACATTGACTTTGCTGAAAAGAAAAGGCCTTTCCACTCCTGACAAGTCTAAGTGACGCTGGGCATGTGCTCTCCATCCATAAAATTCACGTGGACATATGGAAACTCAAAACTCTCCCTGAACATTTGTAGCATCCGAAAAAGAGCTCAGGCCATTTCTCTCTCTCTGCTCTTTGCATCAAATATTAGAATCATGAAACAGTAAATACATTATTTTAAATTCTATAATTTATCCAAAGCACTGAGACTTGAATCTAGTGGGCTTTCACAGCCCACCAGACCCTCAAATTTAAAACAGTCCAAATTCCTAACATTTGTGTTCAATATTCTGAAAATGGTTTGGTTACATGATTCTTTCTGGCAGTTTTATTGTGTATGTGTGGTTGTATTGCGTTTTGGGGGATTTTTATTTTTTATTTCAGTCTCACGAATAACTTAGTTCCAGAAAATGTAGCACGTAACTACAGATATATAGTTCTGTTATAAAATGTGTACACTTATTCACAATATGAAAACCATTCACAGGTCAAATGACCTACGCTGTGCAGCATACATATAGAGGTGAATTTATGAGGCAATAATTACAATCATTTTATTCTCAAAATAGCCTATGACTCCCCAAGATTTTGAAGACTATAAGGTTTATTCCTAAAGTAATAAATAATTATCAAAGCCATCATATTTCCATAAGAGTTTGACTCAAAATAGTACTTTTTAAACTGTGTGCATGGAAGCCTTGAGATCAGTACATACTCTACTTACCTTGTGAAAACAATAAAATATTTGTTTTATTTTTATTGAATGATCATGTAACCTAAAATCTTAAGTTAACCTCTTGGAGAATTTAGATAATGATAACAAAATATTTTATATTTATTATCATATAAAACGTATTCATCTAAAAAGATGACAATATTACCTCCTCAGGAACATTTTGACAGAGAGTTAAATGAATTTATTAATTTTAGAAAGTCTACACAATACTGTTTGCAAAATACTTTGAGAACTATTTAATGCAACTGAGTTGGCAATTTTAAGCAAACACGGTTACCCTTGCACAGTCTTATCATTATCCTTGAAATTCAGAGAGAATAGGAACTGTGTCCTATATTTTAGGTCAAGGTACAGGAAATTACACTGATAAAAGTATTCAAAACTAAAACAATGGGGAAATGTAGCTTGAATTTTTTTTAATCCAACACAATTAAAGGGGGAGGTAGGGGGGAATCTATGAAAAGCAACTTGAAGTCAATGGTTAATGGATGTCTGTGTGTACATGTGCATGGCCTATCCCAGCATATTTTCACAAAGAAAGTTTCTTATTTGTTATTTTCCCAGTTTCCTACATTTTAAGGCATGAGGATAAATGAACTGTATCCCAGAAGAGCACACACTCCTATGAAACAATGGGCCCTCCCTAACCTGTAAGAAATAAATCACAAAGAAACCTGGCACAAAATTCTTCACTACAGAACAGAATGGACCAATCAGTCACAAGGACAAATAAGAAAATATTCGTATCCAGGGAGCAGGTAAACTAATTAAGGCTATAATAGAGAGATCAACTTCTAAAATAGAGACTAACCTCACTTGTTTATAAATGTCTATTTGGAGCCGATCCACAGAGTGGGGCTGATGTACAGGAAGGAAGCAGAGTCTGCAGCGTTCCTAGGCCAGGACCGTGCCAACTTCACACTGCACTCGACGAACGTTGGTTATTGTTCGTATGACTAGTAATAGCAGTGGTACTAGTATTACAGCCACTTCTATCATTTCTTTTTCCTTTTGTTTGTTTTTTTACTTTCTATCTTTTATTTTCTATCTTAGATGTAATCATGAGTCCAATATTAATTGTGCTTGAATAAGAGGAGAAAACTTTAAAAAGGACTTCAAACAAATTTTAAAGAAATCATTTCCAATTTTGTGGATTGAAACATATAAAATACTGATACTTTTTGCCCCCCGCCCTCCATCTCTGTAAAGGACATTTCTAGACACTCCTGAAAGGGAACTAAGTATAGAGCAGAAGGCTGAAACACAGTGATATTCTGCAACTACATAAATCAAGTTAGGGAGAATCAGGAAATTCTAAATTAAGATTGATATGCCTGTGTCACTAGGCATATCCTCGGGCTAGGGACCTATTTCCTCTTCAAAGGACTGTCCCTTGTTTTCCCTACTGACTGGACATTTGGCTGCATCCAATGCAGGGAAAACAAGGTAACGACTTTTCCAACAGTTTAGTTAATGACTGATAACCTGCACAATGTTATCACTAACAATAAGTTATCTGACATATGTCCTTACAAAGCAGGTTTTAGAGGGAAGGCCAGGGGAGTCATATGTTTTTTGTTTTTTTTGTTTTTTTTTAAAAAAAGCTTATCAAATGTTTTTGTAATGAATAAAAATCAAATACAAGGAAGGCCAGGGGAGTCATATGTTTTTTGTTTTGTTTTTTTTAAAAAAAGTTTATCAAATGTTTTTGTAATGAATAAAAATCAAATACATGGAAAGTCTAGATTTAGCGAAAAATCTCAATTTGATTTTATAGCCTAAGAGCTCTGAGACTGTCCTTTGAGTCAAAGCATGAAAGTTTGCCAAAATATTATTAGCAGTTTTCAGGTAGAAATACAAAACTAAACATAGATTCCTAAGTATTTTTTGAAGACTTTGGTTTTACTTTTGCTTCCAAATTTTATTCTTTTTACATTAACATAATATATGTAAGTAACTATTTTTATTTATCTGACAAAAACCTACCAAAATGTTGTTTTATGATTTCTACGTTACAAAACTGCAATACTGCCACACTTCTTTGGGGGGCGGGGAAGATAAAGATGATAAAGTTTATAAAACAATAACAATGCATGCTGCCTGTCATAAATAAGAATTTAACTGAAAAATTGTTTAACTTGTTTCAACCTCTATAGCTAAACTATAGATCTATTTCTTAACTTTGAACCTATATTCACAAATGCAATTTTGTGACAGCTGAACAATGTAAATAAATATAACATAAACCCAATAATATTTTTAATACAGTTTTTTAAGTATATAAAACAAAGTACATACCGTCATCTGCGTCGGTAACATTAAACACAAGAACAGTAGATCCTAGAGGTAGATTCTCCATTAAAGATGTGCTATATGAACTCGAGCTGAAAATAGGTGGGTTGTCATTTACATCTAGTATATTGAAATAAACCCTGATGGTAGTAAATTGTCCCCCACCGTCTTCAGCTCGAACAGTGAGGATATAATATTGCTGTGCTTCATAATCTAATATTCGAGTCAAATTAAAGACTCCAGTAACTGGATTCAGGAAAAATATGCCATCTTCATCATCTTCATTCACACTATATGTAATTTCTCCATTCACACCAGAGTCATCATCTGTAGCTAAAATAGCTGCTACCAAAGAACCTATCAAAAAGAATAAATCAACAGTCCACATTAATGGGGCATGGATATTACTAAGAAAATACACACACAAAACCAAAAAATTATTTGTACAATGGAATATTTTAACTAGAGAATCACTATGAAAATATAATGAACACAACACTCAGCTGATTTCTATGTTAACACTGATACCAACATTCCCAAATATTAACATATAGCATAGTCAATATCCAGTAGATCTTACGTTGCAGTGTAAATATTCTGGGTATTCATGGACACAGACAGTAGTGTACTGAAGGCCTGGAAAGGGTGGGTGTAGGATGGAGGGAGTCAATGGGAAAAAACAAACAAAGCTGACATCTGTAATACTTTCAACAAAAAGATAAATTAAAAAAATATTCTGGTACTAATACCACTTCTGACATTATTTTGCTATCTGGCACTACCAATTCATGATCACATATTGATGAATTTAGGGGACATGAATGAGGGTCATTGCTAGTGTCAGGATTGGGCATTCCAAGAAATAATACGTATGCCAAGGAGGTACCACTTGACAGCTCAGATGGCCACTGCTATAATTAAGCAAGGAATAAATGTGATGGGAGTTTCATGAAGAACAGGCTCATCTTGGGGAGTGAGGGGAAAACTGCCGTGAGGAAGTGAAGAGTCTTCTATAAATGCTTCTTTCCTTGTCAAATGAGTTTCCAAAAATATGCCTTACTAGGCAAACACATTCCAAATGTGACTCAGAATAAAATTTCAATTTTAGGTAAGAATTTCCAATAATGGGAATGAAGCAAACACATAGATACTGCATACTCAAACTCAACAATCACAGCATCATATGTGCCAAGAGGCAAGACAATAATTCAGGATTCTTATTCTACTCTCTTTACTGAGCACCTGCTCCTTTTCAAGCCCCACTTTAGTAAACTCAAATACACATTCTAAATTAGCCTTCACCCTAAATCTAATGGGAGTTACTGTTTCCATTTTACAACAGGAGGAATTGAAGCTTAGAGAAATGAATTAACTTGTCCTTGGTCACATAACTAGTGAGGGTTAGAACCACTTTTCACAGGTTTCCTTATGCTTTTTCTTTGGTCTTTCTATACACAGCAGCATAATCACAATTGACATTTCTAAAGTGGAAAAACAAAATCGAAAGTGCGGCTGCCCAAAAAATTAACAACCCATGTCACAAGTACTTTTAGAAACAGAAATATCAGTAACTAGTAATCAGATGAAGGACTAACCTCATTTGCTCTGAAAAGTCTAGCAATTTGCTTAGGAATTATAGCAAAGATGGCTAATAAAAAACTTGAAAATCCAGCATATATATTTTTATACCTAGTAGCAGATGATAAAAACTAGTCACTAATGAAGGGCAGTTAAAACACAGTCCATAACTGGAGTCAAATGTGATCCTTGCAAAATACACCTAAGGGCGTGCCCCTACCTGGGGTTGTATCTTCTGGGATGTCGAAAGAGTACACAGGCCTGGAGAACTTGGGCGAGTGGTCATTCACATCACTGACAGTGATGTTGATTCTCATATCAGAGGACTGGAGACCGTCATCGGCACGGACCAGCAAGGAGTATTTGGAACGGCGTTCTCTGTCCAACCTCTTGGTCGCTATCAGATCTCCGGATTCAGGGTCAATGCGGAAACTGTCATCAGCTCCACTAATGATGGTGTATGTGACGAGAGCATTTGCACCCTAAGAAAGAAAGACCAGCATCTGAACTGTCAGAAGTGGAACAGTTAGGGCACCGCTCCTTAGGCTGAGTATGTGTTTGACGGTGAGAGGTTCTGGACTTAATTTCCTACGATGCTATAAGATTTCAAAAGGGACAGGCAGGTGTAGTAGGTTACCTAGCCAGCCTTTCACCATTCACTCATCAAATAATATAGAAAATCTCAATCTTCAGGATTAGTTATATTTTTTAATTTATAAAATATACACGTGGAAAGGAGTAAAGCTGTCACTGTAGATGGTGTGCTAAAGGCTTGCCCTTTGCCAGGCCCTGTTACAACACTATGAGATATGAGTTCTCAAAGGAAGACGCGGGGTTCTGAGACACTAGCTAACTCACACATCGTCACACATAAGTGCCAGTGAGGACTTCAAACCCAAGTCTTCCTGACTGAGCTCTGTGTTCCTTCTCATTCAGCAGGAAAAGGTACCTAAACGAGGCAAGGGCTAAATGGAAGAGGTTCGCAAAAAAGCACCATAAGAACCAAGGAGAAGAGAGATTATTTTGAGTTGATTTATTAGGAAAGATATGATAGAGAATGTGCAGAGCTGGACTGGATTTTGAAGAATTTTTTTTTTAAAGCAAAGAACATGAAAAAACGTTTGAGTATGAGCAAAAGTGCAAAGGGAAGAATGACGTGCTTGGCTTACTCACCGTTGAGCAGGTTAGTTGTATGGAAAACATTAAACAAAAGAAGAAAGTCAAGCTAAAATACGAGGTTATGGGTCTATGTTGGAGAATCACAATCATAGCACACATTAGCTTAAATTCTATGGCCAAGAAACCACTGAACTTGTTTGAGTTGGAAACAGTCTTTTAAGGCTATTGATAGAGTAGAATGGACAAGAGTTGGGGGAGGACAAGAAGAGAGACCGTGAGGAGTTTGAGCCCTAAAGACTGGAGCTTCATTTCCTCAAGGCAAAACTGTTTGCACTCTGTATTCTTTGCAGGTCCCAAGTCCCCTTTCTATAAAATGAAAGCAGGGATGATTTCTTGGGTTCTCCCAAGTTTTTGAACCATGGCCCTCAGAAACTTTAAAGTATGAACTAGGAAGTTGGCAGAAGGAATGGAAAGTTGAGAAAAAGAGCACATTCATTAAGTGTTTATTACGTGCTAAGCACTGCTCTGAGCATATCACTTCATGGGCACTAAATGACTTAATCCTTAAAGGCAATCCCCTTAGATACGAACTATTACTATCCCCATTTTGATGATAAAGAGTCTGAGACAGGAATTGAAACCCTGGCCTCTTTCTCCAGAACTTAGTCTCTAAATCATCACGTGACATAATACACAGGACAAATCAGTGATATCTGATAGGTTATTGGATATAGAAATAACAGTAACAATACTCTCATTTGTTCAGCATTCCCATAGTCTCATGTCCTTCTTTTAACAAGGTGATGTGATGGGTAAAAGTGAAAGAAAAGAAAAATAATTAATATCAAATTACTTTAGCTAGGAATTAAAATACTACTCTTGCTAAGGATAAGATCTGTTTTGGTGCATGAGAAACTATGCAGTGATATATGACATGTTAAGAGACTGAAGGATAGAGTCATAGAAATGTGGCAATCAAAGAGTTGAGAAAAGGTTTGCAAAAATATCTGCAGGTCAATATGCATATATGACAGTGAAAATCACAGATCTGTTGAGAATTTAATTAGGTTAGATAAAGGAACAGCAGTGTAAGGACTAAATATAAACAGCTGTGTAAGGTCGTTTTAAGAGTGGAAAGAAGGAACAGACATATCTACACTAATAAAAGAGAAACACGGTAATTGGCGTACGACCGCTACCCTTCCCATTGGCTAATCAGCATATCCTTATGCAAATTAACTGTCAGCCAAGATGGCGGCCAGCAGCCAGGCAGCTGGAAGAAAACATGAGGCTCGCTTGCTCCAGTGACTGCAGACTCCAACGTTCCCCGCCTGACTTGCCGGCCTCTGAGTTGCAACTCTAAGCAACTATGTACTATGTTGCAAATAAGAAGCTAAACAAAACCCCAGAAACCAGCTTTCAGCCTGCCGGGATCTCAGAGCTGAAGTTATACATTGTTTCGATTATAGAACGGCAAACAAACCAGATACCAGCTTTCAGCAGCGGAAGCCTCACAGCTAGAGCCAAAGCTAAAGCGGGCCCAGAATAAAATAAAAAAAAGAGAAAAAAAAGGAGCGGTTGGGAGCTTCAGTCAACAAC
>NW_005369942.1:9025267-9037753 GCF_000412655.1 Myotis brandtii
CAGTGCACAAATTTTTGTGCACCAGGCCTCTAGTATGTATATAAAACACATAGACACAGAAAACAGTGTGGTGATAAACAGAGGGAAAGGGGGGTGGGGAGGAGAAGGAGGGTAAAGGGGGGATAAGTGGGGACAGGAAGAGATTTTACTTTGGGCGATGGGCAGCCAATGCAGTGTGCAGATGTTTTGTTGAGTTGTACACTTGAACCTGTATAACAGGTTAACCTGTTTAACCTATTAGACAATGTCATCCCAATAAACTCAATTAGGAAATAAAACAAAAAAAAAGTGCGAAGAAGGAGAAGCAGCAAGGTTGAGGAAGAAAGGAGGGACCTAGGAGGAAACCCAGAGGAATAGCCTGCCACAGAGGTTAAAGGAAGGTTTCAAGAAAGAGTAGGTTTTAACAAAGTCAAAATAAAGAAATTAAGAAGGATTAAAGTTAAAGCACCCATCTAGATTTGATGATAGAAGATGCTAACTCCATAGCATTTTAAAATCTGTTTTAAACTTATCTGTATTTTGTTGAAATTATAAACAGGTTGACTTAGATCTTTTAAATCATGGATGATGTAATTGAAATACTGAGTTAAATAGCCTACAGTGTACTGGTTGAGATGTGATGCTCTGGAGCTGATTTTCAGGTGGAATCTCTGCTCCACTACATACCAGTTGTGTGTCATTGGGCCACTACTTAACCTCTATGAGCCCATTTCTTTGCCTGAACTATCGGGATGATAATATTCCTCACCACACCCCATAGGGCTATTGTGAGGATTGAGTTAATACATGTGAAGAACAGAGAATAATCTCTGAGAAACAGCTAAGAATATGACAATGTTAATTATATTTATTCCTATTTTTAATATTTTCTTTTAAGTAAATATAGTGTGTCAAGTATATTTGATGACTAAAATGTCTGCAAATGAGTAAATCAAACTACAATTAGGGTTGCTATATATCCCAAGGAAAACATGTTTCCTGATTTTCTATTCTACATAAATATTAAGTCTTGACATTGAGGTATAAGTAATGTTAAAACTGTTGACTTCAAAAATTACACTTGGATTTAAATATACTCACCTGAGACAAATATATCCTTTACTGTTGTTAACCTCTAGAAATTTAGTTATTATACAGTGGGGCCTTGACTTACGCGTGTCCCGACTAACGAGCTTTTCGAGATATGGCATCTCTTGGCCGATTTTTTGCTTTGAGTTGTGAGCTAAAATTCGGGTTATGAGCCAGCTTCAGATACCCCACCGCTAGTTGGCACAGCGAACGTCACAGTGAATGCCACAACATCAGCCCAGCATCACGTGTCTCACTCGTTCACTTTATGATTTGACATACGAGTAATTTGAGTTACGAGCTCTGTCACGGAACGAATTAAACTCGTAAGTGAAGGCCCCACTGTATAGACAGCTAAAAACTCTTGAGAAAGATGTGAGGAAGAACACACATTCAGGGTGTGTAGGAATAGAGAGGGCTGATGTGACAAGAGGTGACAACAATCAGTTTCTATACATTTGTTCCATCAGAATTAAATATGTTTTATCCTTCACAGTCAGCAGATACACAAGACGACAATTTCTAACAGTTGTGGACAAAAACACTCTTTCAAAATATATGTTTAGTGGCATTTGCTATATTTAGTACTGCATTCCCCAAGCCAATCTTAACATTTTGTAAATTGAATGCCTAAAAGCACATTTTAATTTAGAAACTGCTGAGTTTAACATATTGCCTACATTTATCTTGTATATTCAGGTGTACATGGAGTACCTAACGTATTTATTGTAATTGTACCGTCTAACAGAAACATTCGATAAGAATTTGAGTCTTCTAATCTGACCACATCCGGTTCTATATTTCACAAGGAGTTTCATTATTCTCATACAGCAATCCAGGTAGGAAAAGAGCTATTTTCAGTTCTCACTTCTTGAGATGGTATTTGGAAATTAAGGGAAAGCAAAGAAACAAATATACATTAAAAGCTATTACACACATGGTCTAAAATTTAGAAATGTTCTGTCTCCTAAAGTTATGATAATTCTTCTGAACTGAAGAAAAGGTATCAGGCTTTATTGATGAACCAACCTTTTTTTCCTACTCAAAATCAGATGATGTGGTGAATTAATAGTTCTAGTGAGTATCTGAAAATGTCTGGCCAAGAGGCATGATTTAATTAGGTCTTTTGAAAAGCCTATTTATTTACTTAATATCCCAAATATGTGGTATCGGCAATACCACAAGAAGCAAATATCGTATTTCAGCTACAGCATAGTGGAAATAATGCTGTTTAAAAATATTTTACTCTCCTGAGAAACCTCAGAGACAAAAGCACGTGAAAGGAATTCTGAAAGTAAATAGCTATAAATTGCAAATGCATTTCACATCCTCAAGTAGTTTCAAAAACAAGTATGGCACCATGAAACAAAGCTTGAGTATCCTGGCCCATTACAGGCATAATAATTCTGTTTATGGAAGGAAACAGGAGACTCAAAAAGTCAAATGCTTCTGAAAGATGTGTATCTTGAGCCAGCACATGTTTCAGATGATATTTAAATTAAGTTTAACATGTACATGTTGCTTTCTAAAACTGAATCCCTGACCCAAGCATTATTCTCCAGAGCCCGACTAGAGTGTCTCTAACATACTAATACAGTACTTTTCTGTTCGGTTTCATTATTAAGAAAAAATGTACGAATAACAAAAAAAATATATCAACACAATTTGCTGATGACCTACATAATCTTAGCGTTTTAAAGAATTCCATTAATCTCTCAAAATCAATCCACCATCTGGGTAGCTGTGTAACAATTTAATGCTGATGTGAAAAAGGCTATAAATGGAGCCATTTCTAAAGGGTGTCAGAGCTGCCATCCCGGAAAAACTGCCTTTCGAGTCTTACTCTGGGAATATTTGGGATGTTTGAACCGGGCAAAGTAACCTGTGGATGGGCCAAACCAACTCTGTCTTACAAACTGTTACAAAGTGACCAGGATAGCAGCCCGCCTGCCCACAAGGACCAATGTTCTTTACACTCCATCACCAGCCATGCATAGCTAACGGGTAACCTAGCCTGTTAACAACAACAGAAATTCCTCTCTTCTATTCAGGTAATTATTTCCTTTTCTTTTCTCATTAAAACTCCTTGCCTTCACACCATGATCAGAACATCTTTGGGTTTCTGCCCGCATCTGTGCTCCCGGATTGCTTTTTTTTCTTTTGTTTTAATCTCAAAGGCTTGTAGCATCTCACTTTGGCTTTTAATTTTAAGGTTAACACTGACCCCAGACTCCAGCCCCCACTAATACTCCTGCAGATATACAATTCATGGGGAGCTTTTACTTGCAAGTCCTTACAGAAATGGGAAGGTTTAACTGGAAGTGGTATCAACTAACGATGTCTAAAATGGAGCTCTTTTGACACCTAAATTAAATTTTTTTTTTGCATGCACCATAGAGGAAATAAATGCTAGCTCTAAAATCAAACCAAATGAATGAGAGGCTTACCTCAATTGGTAAGTAGAAGCCCTTGAAATGGAGCACAGAGAGACTTTCTTCTGCCCAGAAGTTAGTAAGCAAATTTTAGAGGCTGTCTCTGAACCTAAGTAGGTTTCTGAAGCTCAATGTCCATACCCCATTTTTACCTCTTTCTCCAACGGCCTGCGGCACCCTTTACTTCCTTGTCCCGACTAATTCTCCTTTCTTCCTCCTCCTTCTCTCTCTCTCTCTCTTCTACACCATAGCTCCTTACTGACCTAGGAGATGCTCAGAATAGAAAACCAGACCAAGATAGACTAAGAAAAACAAACACAGATTCTGGCAGCTGCCTTTGGGGAAAAGCCAGTCTCAGGCAAAGGGGAGCCAGTGAATGTGTCCGTCCCTTGGACTAGAACAGAATTAAGGAATCTACCTACAGATTTCCTTGACCCTCTCTCCAGCACCCTGATGGGTTTGCAAAGGAATTTAACTATTGGAGGACATACGATCCTGGCTATTCCAACCTATTCCAGTGAATACACCTACTGGTTTCCGAGGGGTTTCTAAGGTTCGCTGGGAAACTCCTATAGAGAACTTTTTAAAACAGAGAGAGAAAGACCAGGAAAATGCAGGGAATTAGCCCATAAGCTTTACCAAGTCATACCTGAGATTTTTCCCCAGAAAATGGACTGGACCAAGATCCATCAATTTATGTTTCTTTGAATGTTTCAAAAAAACCTTTCAGCCCTAACCGGTTTGGCTCAATGGATAGAGCGACGGCCTGCGGACTGAAGGGTCCCAGGTTCGATTCCAGTCAAGGGCATGTACCTTGGTTGTGGGCACATCCCCAGTAGGGGTGTGCAGGAGGCAGCTGATCGATGTTTCTCTCTCATCGATGTTCCTAACTCTCTATTCCTCTCCCTTCCTCTCTGTAAAATATCAATAAAATATATTTAAAAAAAAACAACAACCTTTCAAACCTTACCCAGTCTGTCTCCAGACAGTTTTAAGGATCATCTAAAAGATCCCTTATGAAATTTGGCATTTTGGGAAGGATTAAATGAAGAGCTTATAACTCTGATTAAACAACATAAATTAAACTGGCTGACCATGTGTACTATGAACTGGCGATTCTGGCTAATCAACTAAAATTATTCAAAAGAGAGAAAAAGACGAAGCTGCCAAATCATGAACTTACAGCTCAGCATAAGCAATGAGGTCAGACCTCCCCAAGGTCTCTTAGACAAGGGGAGAGAGAAGTCTGTTCTTACTTTAAAAAGTCAAGTCACCTTAAGAAGGAGATTTGAGAGACTGAAATGGGATTTAGAAAAAGAAAAGAAACAGAAGCAAGCACAGGGCTGCTCCAAGGACAATGAGAGGGCATTTCTCCTTCTCCTTATTAATACTTTAAGAGAAACTAAAGTTACCATAAAAGGGGGAATTACTAAGGCCCTGGCACATACTGGAGCTACTTCATCTATTCTTAACCACACCCCAGTAAGTTGGCCTCTCCCTCAGAGTAAAGCTTCTGTACAAATGGTAGAGATATCTAATCTACCAATGTCTGTTTTGTTGTTGTTGTTTTAATCCTCACCCGAGGAAAACATTGATTTTTAGAGAGAGTGGAAGAGAGAGAGGCTAAAGACAGAAAGAAATATCGATGTGAGAAAAACACATCGATTGGTTGCCTCCTGCACGAGCCCGACCTGGGCCCAGGCCGGGGAGGAGCCCTGCAATTGAGGAATCAAACCGGGACCCTTTGGTCCACAGGCCAATGCTCTATCCACTGAGCAAACTGGCTAGGGCAACCAATGTCTGTTTTTTAATCAGAACCTGTTTTCTGCTAACTAGGGAATAATATGGGCATATGGGCAACATATATTTTTACTAGTTCAATCTTCCCCAATTCACTAGATAGGATGAGACTTTCTTGAAACCACTGATGCTCACATATCCTTTTCCCTGAAGGGTGAAATGTATTTAGAATTAAATGAATCAGATTCTAAAGCAGTTGGGAAAATAATAATTTTCAAAGGAACCTCCACAAGAGGAAACTAATCTTGAGACTGACTGAATGTTTGTTGCAGGATGTTACAATCCAACTTGGGACCTTTTCCGGTACAGATATTGGCAAAACTAATTCAGCCACTACAGTATTTCGCTTCTACCTAATATTCACCAATATCCTTTAAGACCTGATGCACAAGCTGGAACTAAGCCCATTCTATAAGGTTACTTTAAAGGGGGGGCTTATAATTCCAGACACGAGCACCTAGAATTCTCTTGTCCTCCCCGTAAAGAAACCCAATGGGAAATGATGGAGATTTGCACAGAATCTCAGAGCTATAAATAAAACAGTTATTCACAGAAACCCCATGGCTCCAAATCCACGTACCCTATTATCAGCTATCCCGTAGACTGCTAATATTTTTCAATGATAGATTTATGTAGTGCCTTTTCCAGTATTCCTGGTTTTTTATTTATTTTTTATTTTTATTTTTTTAAAAAGGCAGTAACTACCTCTTTGTTTTCACCTGGGAAGAAGGGAGTTTACTGGGACAGTTATGCCGAGGGATATATGAGATTCCCACTTATTTCTCTTAGATATTAAAGGTTGATTTGGATGATATTGAATTTCCCAGAAATTCCACTCTAATACAATATGTGGATGATTTACTTTTATTCCCTAGGACATATTAGACTCCCAAGAGGATGAAATTTACCTTTTACAATAGCTAGCCATAAAAGGAATATAGGGTCTCAAAGGAAAAACTTTGATTCTGTTTACCTCAAGTAAATACCTTGGTTATCTAATATCTAAAGATGGGCTACAAATTAACCCTGAGCAACTCAGAGGAATATCCTTTCCTCTTCTAAAAACAAACAAACAAACAAAAAAACCCCCAGCTTATTCTGTATTAGACTAGACAGTGTCACAATTAGATTCCAAATTTTTCATTAATAGCTCAACCTCCATATGTCTGATTAAAATCAAATTGACCTGATCCATCCAAGTAAAAGCTCCAAAGAAAGAATTATTTAAAGATCCTGCTCTGGGACACCATATTTATAATACCTCTTAATACATGAAAATAAAGGAAATGCTTTGGCAGTTTTAACTCAAAAACAGAGATCATCTGTCGGGGGGGGGGGGGGTTGCATGAAAAAGGTGAAGGGATTAAGCAAGAAAACCCAAAAACCTTATAGACACAGACAACAGACAACAGTATGGTGATTACCAGAGGGAAAGGAGGTGAGAGGAGGTAGAAGAGGACAGAGGGGGTATAAATGATGATGGAAGGAGACTTGTCTTGGGGTGGTGAGCACAGAATACAATATAAGGATGATGTGTTATAGAATTGTAACCCTGAGACCTATATAATTTTATTAACCAATGTCACCCCAATAAATTCAATAAAAAATGAAAAAGGACCTATAAGATATTAGAGTCAGTAGCCAAGGGGTTCCCACCCTGCATGGTGGCTACCTCTGCTACTGACGTGTTATGCAAACAGAGGCGATAGTTATGGACTCTCCTTTATTTATATTCCTCATTCTGCTGCATCTGCACTGAACACTCATCACACTCCACATTCCTGTCAATGGACTGGCTTCTTATGAAGTACTCTTGCTTTCTGTGCCTAACATTACCTTAATTCGATATAGCAGTCTTAACCCAGCAACATTTCTACCTTCTCTGCGGGATGAAGACATCCACTATTGTGTTTTACTAACAGATCACCTTCTTGTTCCCAGGAATGATTTATTGGAAACTCCTATTGATCATGCTGACTTAATTTGGTTTACAGATGGAACTTATCTGAAAGATGAACAGGGACATTACCGAGCTGGATATGCAATAACATTCATGGTGGACATAATTGAAGATTCTTATTTACTTGCATAAGATCTGCCCAGTGAGCTGAATTAATTGCTCTAACTTGAGCTTGTCAATTGGCCAAAGATCAAATAGCCAATATTGACACTGATGGTAGCTATGCTTTGGGTGTAGCTCATGACTTTGGAAAGTTGTAGAAGCAGCAAGGCTTCTTAACCTCTTCAGGGCAGCCCATAAAGCAGGGGTGGGGAACATTTGGCCCGTGGGCCATATAAGGCCCGAGATATCATTTGCTCTGACCCTGCCAAGGCATTAGAGGTGAGTTAATTAAATGTTTGACAAAATATAGCAGGCTAAGTTTTAAATGGTTAATTTTGTATGGCCCTCGAATGATGTTATAAATATCCTAATGGCCCTTGGCAGAAAAAAGGTTCCCCACCCCTGCCAAAAAGAATGGAAAACAAGTTGCAGAATTATTAGATGACTTACAGTAACTGAAACAATTGGCAATCATCAAAATTCCAGGACATTCTGATGCTGCCACCATGGAAACAAAAGGAAATCATTTAGCTTTTGCTTAAGCAATCATTTACCCCGACCTGGGAATACTCCTTGCTTCCTATGAAGTCAATAAAAGACTCTCTTTCACAGTTCCAATGGACAGCGACAGAAGAAGAGAAGAGGATATGGCAACAGAAAGTGGGACCCTTTGACCCAGACAAACTGATATGTTTTGGACCCAATCAAAAGCAATCTTACTTATAGGGACTCAATGACCTATACTTCAACATGTACATGAGCTAATATGTTTATGATTTCATGGAGCAAACAACATTACTGGAAACCTTCTCCTACTGTAGCTCAGAGTGTATAGCAAATGTTCTATCTGTCCAAAATATAACCCTGGAAAATCACTCCATGGCTCCCACGGTCATGTCTCACTTCCGTTAGGTTCATTTGAGATATGGTAATTGGATTGTATCTAAATATCACCATCTCAAGGATATATACATTAGTTACTATTTATAAGTTTTCTCACAAGGGATTACAGGAAAGCAACTGTCTTAATGGTTGGTAAATGGTTATTGGAAAAAAGATTCCTGATTGGGGAATTCCAGTTACATAGCGACCAAAGTAAGATAGGCAGTTATATAGACATGAGCAGAGCAAAGACGATGGGTCATCAGGGTGGAAAGCCCTGGCACCAAGCAAAGGACAACTGTAGGGTGGGACCTCACCCTGAGAGACCATTCCTCCCTTAGCATATCACGGGTCCTGCGGTTTGGACCCCCAGGCCTTTCCTTCTTAGAGATAACATCTAGGCCTCATTTGTATTTCAGCTCCAGGCCCAGAAAAGCAGCAAAACCAGACAAGCAACACCAAGGCTGATGTCAGGACCAGCTTCACTGAATAATGACCCCCCTGCCCTGGCACCCACCAATTAATCCATGGAGATCTAGACCCTGAAAGGACACACCTGGAAAGCTGCTGAATATTCTATTGAGATCTTCTCCTAGGACCTCTCCTAAGCTCTCCACCCTTAAAACCCTTAGGACCAAGGACCCAGCGCACTCTCCCTCCCAGGAGCATGCCTCAACCTTTCTCTTCCCTTACCCTTTCCCTTCCAGGTTCATTACTATTAGCTTCTTCAATCCCAAACTCCAAGGGCCCTTCCTTTACCTCTATAACTTGTTACCTAAGCCCATTTCTTCTAGGAATTACTTTTTCTACCTCTGTGATTTACCAAATAAATGTTCTCTTATATCTTGGGTCTTGGCTCTGAATTCTTTCCTAGCTAGAACTCAAGTACTGAGGTTGCTGAACCCAGATCCAGTCTGACCCCACTGGTCTAACACATGAAGCCATTCCTGCTACAACACGGGGACTCATTTCACTGGGCAAATGGTGCAATCCATCTGTAATGTTTGACCTATTCTACAACATTTTCACTGTGCTTGTCACCCTAGTCCTCTGGATTGCATAAACGCAACTAGGTAAATTTTTAGAAGCTTTGAATCACCCTTGGCCACAAGCTCTCTCTTTAGTGTTCCTCACCTGAGATCTGCACCTTTTGGTAAACATAGCCTTTCTCCTCATCAAATAGTCACTGGTCACTCTATGTATCAATATTCTATTGATCCTCCCCAAGACCTCCCCTAATGCCCAGCCTTTAAACCCCCTGAAAACAAAGGTTCCCAGCATCTTCTCCCTCCAGGGAGCATGCCCATGCCATTCCCCCCTCCCCCCATCTCCTTCTCCATCCCCCATAGGCACACTTCTCCTAAGTCCAAAAGATCACACAAGACTTGCAACCAAGGGAACAATGGGCAGCTGCGGCTCCCCCCGAGCTAACCTGTCTCCAGGCCCCATTTTCTCTGACTTCCCAGTGAGCCAAAGCAGCCCAGCCTAGGTTCCCCTGTTGCTTCTTCTATGCCCTTCCTTGTTTCACTATCCTAAGTGTATTTTTGCTTCAGTCAATAAATTCTTCGGTCAATAAAATCAAGTTTTCCAATACTTCCGAAGTTTAGCTTAAGGTAAGAAGGTTAAATTCTCAGATGTGTGTTGGGCTTAGTTTAAGGAGAAAGGGGATGTTAGTGTCTGGACAGGTGATTCCTCTTTCTCAAACACCATAACATGAATTAACCCTTTTACCTAGCAAGGAGGAGAAAACAGGCCATGGACTTCCTTCATGGGGAAAAATATAAATTACAAATTATATAAGTTTCTATGACATTTGGAGCATGATGATTACATAGCTAAACTTAAAATATAAATATAGAAGATATTAATCTAAGTTATGCCCCCACATTTCACATTCACCACTAGGCAAGAAGTTTCTGTTTATTAACAAAATTGAAAAAGTCATTAGATTGACTAGATAATTTCCTTAATATATAAGGCTATTACTGAATTATATATTTTGTTTTACAAATATGTACATTAAATAAAAATTATAAAATAACCTTAACATTTTTAAATTTGAAATAATTTGCTTTGTTTTAAATCCTCATCCAAGGACATGTTTTTATTGATTCTGGGTATCTAATCTGAAACCTAGGTATGTGCCCTGACCAGGAATGGAATCTGCAACCTTTTGGTGTATAAGACAACACTCCAACTAACTGAACCACCTGGCCATTTTTTTATCTATAATAATAAAAGCATAATATGCAAATCAACCAAACCACGGAACAGCAGAACGACTATCCCAATGACCATCCAGAAGACCACGCTATGACACACACTGGTGCCAGGCCTACCAAGGCGGGTGTGATGTAGTTGGTTGGGGGGCCCCACCATCACCCCTGCAGAGGGAGGCCCAGGCCACCCGGCCAGTGGTGCTGCAGTGGGTGGGTAGGGCCTCCCTCTGCAAGAGCAATTGATTGCGAGGCTCCCAGACTTCGAGAAGGCACAGGCTAGGCTGAGGGACTCCCACCCCTCATTATTTTGTGTCAAGGAATGAGTGGGAAATACAGGAGAGCAAGACATGTAAATGGATGAGCAACTGAAAATTTTGTGCACTGGGTCTCTAGTATTACAAATAAAAACCAATCCTTAGCTGCTATAAGATAGTAAATCAAAATAATAAAAGCATAAAATGGGGATATTTTTATTACTAAGAATTAAAAAAATTTGGCTAAGAAATCTAAAATGCAACTAGAAATGGAGTTGTGAATTGCTGATCCAAGAAAAATTACCTCTCCATAATCTCTAGATTCGCATTCTTATAACACATTTCAACAATTAATGTTCTCTTTGGAAAAGAACACACACTGCTTAGCCTTAGTTATTGGGTAATAAAAGTTGTTAACATGTAGCAGAAATTGGATAGATCAGTGGAATACTAGGTTTCAAAAATTCAGACACAGGCTCCGAGGTACCTCATCAGCATCCATGGCTGTGAGCTGCATAATCTTAGAGCCATCTCCAATGTTCTCCTCCACGGTGAGATCCAGCATGTCCGTTGGAAACACGGGTGGATTGTCATTGATATCCTGAAGTGTTATTTCTACCTACAAGGAGAGAAAGGAACAACGTGTGAATGATCTACATGTCTGCAAGATACAAATGCAAATGTAGACGAGAGACAATCAGGCCTTCCAGAAAGGAACCAAAACCGTCATAAACAACATCCAAACAACAGAAAATAGCCCAGAGGCAGTGTGAACTCTTTATAGAGTAAATAATAAATCCAAGTAAAAATTATTTAACTTGTTGATAGTAACAGATTTTAAATGGTCGCCTTGGTGTTTATACAAAAAAGGTCCACCGATCAACTGTCATTTTAATCCCCAGATTTGTGCACCAGTGTGTCTGTCACCCAACCAGTAAATGTCACTTGTCACACAGATGAAGTGGTGTACAATTTCCTCTTGAAATGTTTACAGATTGGCAACTGATGTCTGGGGGAAATAAAGAAGTTCTCATTTCGTTTTAAGAAACACTCAGCATTTTCCCTTTTAAAGTCAACCTTCAACCTGTGGGGGAAGGAAAAATACAAGCATCTTCTTTTCTATTTTCACTCCTATCAGCACTTCTTAATGTGACGAAAGCTAAGCAAGCATTCCTTTCAGATGTCCTGTTTATATAGATTGCAAATATTACAGCTCTCTTTGAAAGATCTTAGGCAGTCATTTGTTTGTTTCCCTACCTAAGAAAAATTGTTTGGAAGGATTTGTGAAGTCCATATAATAACTTCAAACCATGTGTTTCCTCTTCTGAGCTATGTGCTAAAAGCTGAATATCTGATAAGAAAAGAGAAGACAGCTGCTAATAAAAGTGAAAGTTTTCCCAGTTGGGTCACAAAATTAAGTCATGATGAAAAATCCACCCATCCATTTAGCTGGGATATAACCAAGACATTTTTCTCAAAGGATGAAATGTCATCTTTTATAGTTATATTGTAAAAACTCCACCAGATCCAAGAATGATGAGGATGAATTTAAGCAAAGAGGAAAGAGCAAAAGGATTCTGATTTCTCCTTTCCCAAGAGGAGGGCAGGGCCGGGGATAAGACATTTTTAAAGGATGAAATGTCATCTTTTATAGTTATATTGTAAAAACTCCACCAGATCCAAGAATGATGAGGATGAATTTAAGCAACAAAGAAAGAGCAAAAGGATTCTGATTTCTCCTTTCCCAAGAGGAGGGCAGGGCCGGGGAT
>NW_005369942.1:9041007-9089422 GCF_000412655.1 Myotis brandtii
TAACTTAACTCTGGTGCCGTGTCACATATAGAAATTTTTGATCTTTGCAACCATAGTAAAACAAAGACTTATATTTTTGATATTTATTTTATATATTTAAATGCCATTTAACAAAGAAAAATCAACCAAAAAGATGAGTTCGTGTGTCACCTCTGACACGCGTGTCATAGGTTCGCCATCACTGGGCTAGGGGATGATTACACAGGAAGTCTCAGCAGGTAGGCACCTGCCCGTCTGGTTTTGGCTAGCACCATCCTCTACCACTTCCTTTAAGGAAAGGTCCAGGATGGCCACCACTAAAGCCTATAAGGAGTGTGTCCAGCTTCTTTGCACGGTTGTAAATATATTTAGCAGGAGGTTTTGCTGGTTCTGCGACTTACTAATATTAGCTGGGTAAACTTGAGCACTTAATTTCTTTCTTTTTTTAAAAATATGTTTTTATTTATTTCAGAGAGAGGAAGGGAGAGGGAGAAAGCAATAGAAACATAAATGAGAGAGAATCATTGATTGGCTGCCTCCTGTGTGCCCCCTGCTGGGAATTGAGCCCACAATTCAGGCATGTAACCTGACTGGGAATTGAACTGTGACCTCCTGGTTCATAGTACTATGCTCAACCACTGAGTCACACTGGCCAGGGGAGCACTTAATTTCTTAACCGCATTCTCTTCTTAATATTGGGGTAATAAGAGCACTTTATGAAGACTAGATTTCGGTGATGTCAGAAAAATGCTTAGCACAGAGGGAAGTGTTTGAGGATTTTCTATGTATATATGGGTCCCCCACACATTGGCTAATCTTTGAACTGCCTTACATCTTGCCCTTGGCAATTACCAGCCTGATAATTCTAGGTCTTAACATGTGCTTGGCCCACTCTTAGGTCTATCCATTATAATGCTCTCTTTGAACTAAGACTGGTATGATTTATTTTGAAATGTTATCATATAAAACACAGGAATCAAACGCTGTAAGTTTAAAGAAGGTATCTAGAAACAAAAATTAAGACATGATTTTTAAAAACTCCTTTCTTTCTGTACAAATGAGATCACCTTAAATAATATAGACACTGGCTATTATTGATTTATTTTAAAATGCCAAAATTTTAGGGGGCTCTTTCCCCTTCCCCACATGGGAGTCTGTGCTCATTTCTCAATAAATTTCCACCTTTTGCTATAAAAATAAATAAATAAATAAATAAAGCCAAAATTTTAAACTAGTCTAAAATATTATTCCTACACTAAATATATATATACATATATATTGAAAAATACACTCCATTCTTTTAAAATACAAACCAAAAATCATTGCTTAGCTTTCAGTGCTAGCATTGCTCCTTTAGTGTGTAATATTTATCTTTACATTTGTTTAGACCTGAAATAAGTAAAATAATTGCATTTAAATTTTCATTTTGGAAAAAAAAATCACATTGTGAATTCAGAAGCTCCCCTTCACAAATAGTTGTATTTAAGTAAAACAAATAAAAGCTGCCAACGGTTTCCATAATTTAAGTGCAGAGGGAATTTTCAAAGTATCAATTCTGAAAGTTTGTGAAAATTGACCCTCCAAACTGGAAGAAACCTTATACCAGGGAGATAAGGCACGTGCATATTTTATGCCTGCCTATCAAACTTTGACCTTGTGCCCTTCAGGAGGAACATATGTGGTTTCACCAGCTACAATTACACTGGCAGTTGGTAGCTTTGTGGTTGACTTATTCATAACAAAAACATCAATTGTAGCTAATGGTTGAGCCACAGGTATTGCCCATGGCCATCACCTCTGTCACCATTTAGGGACCTTCAGAATAATGTCTTTCTTGGCTGAGACAACTGATCTCTAGGAATGAAGAATCATATTTAGGGACACAAATATGGTTGAAATTAAGGGGGCTAGTGAGCAATTAACTTAAAAATTGTCTGTGAGGGAGAACCAAGATGGTGGCATAGGCAAATGCCTGTACTTGCCGCCTCCCACAACCACATCAAAATTACAACTAAAATACAGAACAACCATCATCCAGAACTGCCAGAAAGCTGGCTGAATGGAAGTACTGCAACTAGAGAAGTAAAGAAGGCAGCATATTGAGACTGGTAGGAGGTGGGAGGGGAGCAATGGGCAGGTCCAGCACCCGAGTCTGCTGCTTACTTAATCAGGGGGGACATTGTCTCTGTGGAGGCCGCCCAGAGAAGCAAGGGTCCCAACCCCAGACCAGACGCCCAGCCCAGGGTCCCAGAGCTGGAAAAAGAAGTCATTTCCAGCAGTAAGAATTATGGGCTGTAAAAACCACTGGGGACTGGAGTTCAGGGACACAGAGGCTACTGGAGACCCAGTTGTTCCTCTTATAAGGCTGGCACAAAAACTGAACTTACAAGTTCCCACTGCCTCTGAGCTCCAATGCTGGGCGAGGCCGTGGGGTACTCAGGCACATATGAGGAGAAACTGGAATGTTTGGCATGGAGCAGAAACTCGGGGCAGCTTTCTTCCAGATGAAGGTGCTCACAGAGATCTTTGTTCCTATGCTGGGACCTCCTCAGTTGCAGGGCTGACTGGCAGCCATTTCTGTTTGCTATGTCCTGGTGATTCCCTGAGACCCCGCCCATGCAATTTACAATCCCACCCAAAGCTGTGAGCAGCAGCTTTTGCATATGAATGACCTGTCCTTATTCAGGTGGAAACCTGTCAAACAAGCTGCAGCTGGGTCAAGAAGCCCCAAACCTATCAATAAGAGGCCCCAGACCCAGCACCAACATCAGCCTGCCTTGCTTCACAGCTGGGACTCATCTGGGAACTTCCAAACCGAATACAAAGAGGAGGAATCTGCAGATCTCTCTGTAGCTCCTGCTGTGTTGCTCCAGACAGTGGCTGACTTTGCACCTCCCTGGAGACCCAAAAGCCAGTGTACCCAGTGGTCAGTATCAGACCATACTAGATTACAACTCTTCATATCCATAAGTTACACATTCAAGGGGCAGACTCAGTGAGCACCAAAGCTCCACTGAAGCAAGTCCTGTCCCATAAGGGTGTGTCCTGCACAGCAGCTCTCCCACTGTAGTTGCAGCTGGTCCTCACAGTCAATTGGCCTGCAGGTCAATTCCTCCCAGTGACACCAACAGCAATCAAGGCTCAACTATAACAAGACTGTGCACACAGTCCACAAAGGGGTGCATGTAGAGTGTCCATCTCAGGTGACTGGGGAAGCTGAGCCACTGGGCTCTATAAGACATCTACTACACAAGGCCAACTCAAGGAAACTTAGCAGCTCTACCAAATACATAGAAACAAACACAGGGAAGCAGCCAAAATGTGGAGACAAAGAAACATGTCACAAATGAAAGAAATGTAAGAAAGCAAACTACTGGATATAGAGTTCAAAACCACAGTAATAAGGTTACTCAAGAACCTTCTAGAAACCTCCAAGGGGACTTAGTGAGACTTTCAAGGATCTTAGTGAGAATGCCAAAAAAATGGAAGAGGACCAGTCAGAAATTAAGCATACACTGACTGAAATAAAGAATAATATACAGGGATTCAACAGCAGACTAGACTGCAGTGGTCGCCAACCTTTCGGACCTCATGGACCACCGGTTGGCCACTGCTGGACTAGAGGATTCCGAGAATCAAATCAACGATTTCAAATATGAGGAAACAAAAAATACCCAACCACAAGAGCAAAAAGAAAAAAAAAACAATCCAAAAATATGGAGATAGTGTAAGGAGCCTCTGGGAAAACTTCAAGTGTACCAACATCCAAATTATGGGTGCCAGAAAAAGAGAGAGAGCAAGATATTAAATACCTATTTGAAGAAATAATGACAGAAAACTTCCCCTATCTGGTGAAATAAATAGACTTACAAGTCCAGGAAGCACAGAGGACCCCAAACAAGAGGAACCCAAAGAGGACCACACCAAGATACATCATAATTAAAATGCCAAGGGCAAAAGACAAAGAGAGAATCTTAAAAGAAGAAAGAAAAAAGTAGTTAGTTACCTACAAGAGAGTGCCCATATGATTGTCAGCTGATTTCTCAACAGTAATTATGCAGGCCAGAAAGGAGTGGCAAGAAATATTCAAAGTTATGAATAGCAAGGATCTACAATTAAGATTACTCCATCCAGCAAAGCTATTTAGAATTGAAGGTCAGATAAAGAGCTTCACAGACAAGAAAAAGCTAAAGGAGTTCATCACTATCAAATCAGTATTACATGAAATTTTGAAGGGTATTCTTGAAGAAGAAGGAGAAGGAAAAGGAAAAGGAAAAGAAGTAGAAGAAAGATAAAAAAATATATATCTATCAACAATTGAATCTAAAAATCAAATGAATAAAAATCGGATGAACAGAATAAATTGGTGAATGGAATAGAATCAGGGGCACGGAAATGGAACAGACTGATGATTCTCAGAGGTTAGGGAGTGTGGGGGACTGGAAGAGAGTACACAAAGATCTTATATGCATGTATGCATTACCTATGGACACAGACAGCAGGGTGGCAAGGGCCTGGGGCGCGACAGTAACCGGGTGGAGGGAAATGAAGGGACATCTGTAATAATCTCAACAATAAAGATTGAAAAGAGAGAGAGAGAGATTAAAAATAAAAATAATAAAAATTGTCTTTTGGTAATTTAAAAAAGGTGAAAATATGGCTTTAAATATTGTCCCCAAATTTCTTTATTCTGAAGGAAGAGAGTCTTTGATAGTCACCTGGTTGAATAGTTACACAAGTGTTTAAAACCCCAAAATCTTATTGTGCAAATAGTTGCTATGAAATGAGTACAATGCTTTTCTCTTTTAAATATCAAATCCGTAATATACAAACTATACTTTTATCCTGCACTGCATCAAGAATGGTATCACATCTTAGAGATTTATTTTGAATTTTTTAACTAAATAAATCAGAATACAACTACATAATCAATGAGCAATTGTAAATTAACAACAGCAATTATCAAATCATTATATACATGTAGATATAATTATAAAACCAATTTAAATTGATATTATGAAAGTAACTAGAGGCCCGGTACACAAAATTTGTGCACTGGGGGGGGGAGGTTGTCCCTCAGCCCAGCCTGCACCCTCTCCAATCTTGGACCCCTCAGGGGATGTCCAACTACCGGTTTAGGCCCGATCGGACATTCCTCTCACAATCCAGGACTGCTGGCTCCCAAATGCTTGCCTGCCAGCCTGATCACCCCCTAACCACTCCCCTCCAGCCTGATTGACGCCTAACTGCTCCCCTGCCAGCCTATTGCCCCCAACTGCCCTCCCCTGCTGGCCTGGTTGCCCCCAACTGCCCTCCCCTGCCTGCCTGTTTGCCCCTAACTGCCCTCACCTGCCAGCCTGGTCCCCCCCAACTGACCTATCCTGCCGGCCTGGTCGCCCCCAAATGCACTCCCCTGCCAGCCTGATTGCCCCTAACTGCCTTACCCTGCCGGCCTGGTCACCCCTAACTGCCCTCCCCTGCAGGCCTGGTTGCCCCTAATTGCCCCCCCCTGCTGGCCTGTTCACCCTTAGATGCCCTCCCCTGCAGGCCTGGTTTCCCGCAACTGTCCTCCCCTGCAGGCCTGGTCCCCTCCAACTGCCCTCCCCTGCCAGCCTGGTCACCCCTAACTGCCCTCCCCTGCCAACCTGGTCACCCCCAACTGCCCTCCCCTGTTGGCCATCTTGTGGTGGCCATATAGTGACCACATGGGGGCAGTCATCTTGTAACCACATGGTGGCAGCTATCTGCGCCAGGGTGTGATGGTCAATTTGCATATTACTTCTTTATTATATAGGATATGTTACAGTCAAACTAAGGAATTGACTAAAATAGAAAAGTCCAGCCTGGCCGGTGTGGATCAGTAGTTGAACATCAACCCATGGGATCAGGATTCAATTTCTGGTTAGGGCACATACTGAGATTGTGGGTTCAATCCCCAGCAGGGCATGTGCAAGAAGCAGTCAATCATTGATCAATGATTATCATCATTGATGTTTCTATCCCTCTCTCCTTCTCCCTTCTTGTCTCTAAATTTAAAAAAAGGGGGGGGGAGTCCATTATAAGACTCCTCTTAAGTTAATAAACTGATAATTGCATTGTGGTCACTATCTCAACCACAATTAAAAACATACTCTTAAACTCATAACCTCTCTACAAGCTAAGTCGTTCTTAGTGAATCAGAATGAAAAAAAATCTAAACATACTTTTAAGTCATTACTTTCCTGAAACCTACATAAAGATTCTAATAAATAAGAATGAAAAACAATCTACTTTTTTTTTTCCTTTTGGGAAATTGCAGAATTCATATACACCAAGAGTTTATAAATCCATTTATTTTAAAGTAGATGTATTAAAATTTTTAGAAGGAATTTTAAATATCATCAAGTCCATCTCCTTTATGTGATAGAGCAGTGATGGCGAACCTATGACACGCGTGTCAGAGATGACACGCTAACTCATTTTTTTGGTTGATTTTTCTTTGATAAATGGCATTTAAATATATAAAATAAATATCAAAAATGTAAGTGTTTGTTTTACTATGGTTGCAAATATCAAAAAATTTCTATATGTGACACGGCACCAGAGTTAAGTTAGGGTTTTTCAAAATGCTGACAGGCCGAGCTCAAAAGATTTGCCATCACTGTTATAGAGAATCAAAAGCAAGGCGTCAAAATGTCAAGTGATTTATTTAAGAAAAACAACACTTGGCTGCCTAGTGCACTGTTTGTGGGAATATAAACTGGTATTGCCATTGTGGGAAACAGTATGGAGATTCCTTGAAAAAATAAAAATACAACTACCACAGGTCCCAACAATGCCACTTCTGGGCACTTTTCTGAAGAAAACAAAAACAGTAATATGAATAGACTTATGCACCCCTATGTTCTTTCCAGCATTACAGTATTTACAATAGTCAAGATATGGAAGCAACCTAAGTCGATCCTTTCTAATAATAGACAAACATGGTAATTGACCATACCTTCATTATGCCTCCCATTGGCTAATCAGTGCGATATGCAAATTAACCGCCAACAAAGATGGCGGCTAACTTGCATACTGCAGGCAGGGTGGGCCAGCGCGAGCCGCCATCCAGGCCCCCGTGTGCCACCTAATCTCTGCCCCTAGCCGGGACCCCCGTGTGCAGCCCTGGGCAGGCGGGACCCCCGTCTGCGGCCCTGAGCAGAGGGGCTTGGCGGCGCGATTGGCCCGAGAAAGCCCTATTCTTGCAGGAATCCTCCTGCAACAGGCTTCTAGTTGATAGATAAATGGATAAAGAAGACATAATATACCATATATCATGAAATATTAGCTACATAAAAGAGTGAAATCTTTCCATTTATAACAACATGGATGGACCTGGAGGGTATTATGCTAAGTGAAAGTAGTCAGAGAAAAACAAATACTGTATAATTTTGCTTCTATGTTAAATCTAAAAAATAAACAACACAAAACAGAAACAGACTAAGTGGGAAAAATAGGTCAAGATTATTAAGGCTACAAACTTCCAGTTTAGAATGAGTCACAAATAGCATAGATACTATAAACTGCAGTAACTTTGTATGGTGGCAGAAAGTAACTAGACTTATCGTGGTCATCACTCATAACGTATATAAATATAGAATCACCATGTTGTACACCGGAAATGAAATGAAACTACCATAACACTGTAAGTCTACTATATGTCAATGAAAGAAAATTTCAATACAATAAAATGAAGATGAGAACTCTTCTCTCAAGTTGGTTGCAAAGCAAAAAAAGAATGAAAAGAATGTTTCTAACAGATACAGTTTTCTACTTAAAAAGTAGTAAGTAAATCAAATTTCCCATTAAAAAACCTGTAAAATACAAACCTTTGTTTAAAAGAAACTATGGGAAGTACAAATAAATCATGGGTAAAAGTGAGTAGGAAAAAAAGAAAGCCAGGTTATTTGTACATGTTTATTTTTATTTTTTATAAGAACATTCATTTATAAAATCAAAGAGGTAGAAGTAATTTGTAGAAAGAGTATGCTTAGGAAACAAGTTATAGAGGTGTAGGAAGGACCCTTGGAGCTTGGGAGTGAGGAAGCTAAATGGTAACATGCCTGGGATGGTGAGGGGAAAGGAGGGGGAAAGAAAAGGGAAGTGCTAGATTCACATGTTTAGCAAATAAAATAGATATTGGTCTATAACAAGTGCATTACTCAAAGTTGTCCTATATTATAATGATATTTAGAAACAAGTCAGTCCTACTGGTTTCCTAGTTCATGTGTGCCCATCATGCCATCATGTAATAATTTTATGATGTGAAATCATAGTTGGTGATCATTCAATAACTTTATACTCCGAATGATGACTTCAAATGAAGGGCTTCAGTAAAAACCTCTCACTTCGGAGACTGGAACAGAAGAGTCGAAGTAATGCCCATCACTGCTTCAGAAGCAGTTACACTGAACACCAGGAGAGTCACGCACACGAGGAAACCTGGAAGAATAACTGAGCTTGTTCAAATGGGCATTGCCCTTCAGGGGTCATTATGATGCCACTCCAATAGCGCTTTGCTAAATGATGCCCCAGTTTATATTGCATAGGTGCTCCTGAAATTCGGTGAGAAAAAACGTCTAATCTTACACTCAAAACAATTTTTATCCCATCAGAGTGAAACGAGATGCTGAGACTGACCCTTACATTTCTGTATGGAGGCTCAAGTGAGGAGTTGAAACGGAAAGGAAATGAACCCAATTGAAATCCGCACCAGGATCGGTGCAGCCACTGCGCCCCTGTGGGTCACTTCCTTTGACCCTGGAAAGGAAGACTCCACCTTTCCTGCCGGGAGGGGGGTCTGTGTGGAGCTGGCTGAGCCCATGGCTGGCAGAGGCGGCTGGTGCTGAGGGACACCTGGAAACCCGTCTCAGAGGGGAGCGCGCAGGGGACGCTCTGTGACTTGACATTAAACGTGGGAATCAAGAGCAACATTGACTAAACGAAGACAGCAGGATCGAAATATTAAAACCATGGCTCAAGGAAACAATCACATTTGTACTTAAAATGTTTGGCGATCGCTTTGCATGCTCTCTTCAAATGAAGCCAGATACTACAGGATTCGGTTAATTCCATTGGGATTGACACATTTTACATACTTTCAGGCTTCCAATAACAAGTCTTTATTTAGTAAATTTATGTCAAAGTCGGTACATACTGAGATTCCATAGCAGCAGGTCCAACTAAATGATAAATTTCAGCAGAAAGTTTGATATTCTACATTAGGGGTGTGTGTGTGTGTGTGTGTGTGTGTGTGGGTGTGTGTGTGTGTGTTTAGAACTAACCATATAATTTCACTTGGTAGAATACATGACTGATGCCTTTTTAAAATTTAAAGTTTCGGGTTAAATTTAGCCATCAGAAAAAAGAAAATTCAACGGCTACTTGTACTGTCAGTTATGGGTTTACACTCTAAGCACTTGCATTTCTAACTACAGGAGTAAGGAGCCCTATTGCCACGAAAGGAGGGTGCCAGGGATTGCATAGCTCCTTTAACTTTCCTCTTCATTTCTTTCCCTATTTGGGGTGACCACTGGGGATACTCTGCTGCCATGAGTCTGGGTGAAATGTTTCACTCCATCCAGAACACTTCATCATGCTGGACAGCCAGAATCTATTATGGTTTACAAATGACTCATATTTTAGTTATGGAAAGGCCCTAGCAAAGAGCAGTCTACATTTAAAAGTCCTAAATGTCAGGAATGCAATATTTGGATTACATAGGCGTGCGAGGTCTGATCGTATGCAGTGAACAATGCTTTTAGGTATTTGTTTATGATGTACAGCCGACTGAATGCAAAAGAGTCTGTGGTGGCTATCCCATGTTGATGGTATTTCTGAACTTTGAAACTGAAATCTTAAAGAAAATGAGGGACACCAAACTTGGGAGAAAAGGCCTGTGATACCATACTAGGAAAGCCTGGCAGGGGCTAGGTGTGACCTATTAGGAAAAACCAACAGCCACCGTGGCACAAAAGAGGGCACCAGGAATGCTTGGGCACACTGGTCTGTTATAGGACTAAACCCTACTAAGTCCAGGGTTCATTGCAAAGCAAGTCTATGCATTTAGCTAAAGTTTTGGACTTTTTTTTTTTTTTTAGAATGACAAGAAAATTTTTGAAAAATCATTGCATTTTACTAGAAGATGAGCAATTAAATATCTTCTATATACTGAACACTATTTTACTATATTGTTTTATAACATCGAATATACTGAACACTATTTTACTATATACTGAACACTATTTTACTATATTGTTTTATAAAAAAACACTTTAGTAAAATGAACATGATGCAATGATAATATTTGAGGAAGCAACATTTAACTTTGGGATAGGAATATTCTTTTTGGAGTTCTAGGCTAATCAGTATTTTGGCATTTCAAACTTTATATCTTAAATTTAAAGTATGTAATGTGTAAATTTTAGATATCTGTGCATGTATCTCACACAAATTTGTACCGTTTTTATTCCAAGTATTCTGGAATATGAGGAGAGAAGAAAACATACACATTTTAGATTCTTTTTAATTTTTAAAAGCAAAGTAAAAATAAACATAATGAGTTTTAAAACAGAACATATTTCCATATAAACTACATGTATGCAATTGCGACCAATTATATTTCTCAAACAGAAGCAATTACATGAATCTCTCACAGCTGAAATTCTCCTAGCAGTCAGCAGAGCATGTTCCTAGGTTTTCGATGCATTATTCTTACTCGGAAACAAACATGCATGAGTAACAGGCAGGCTTGGAAAGCAGCCAGAAATGGCTGGAAGTGTGGACAAGACATAGTTAACTCCATTCTTGAAACAAAATGCTTTCCATAACTCACTAAATGTGTGGTGACATAATAAAAAGCTAGTTTTGTTGTGCTTTCAATATTGTTCAAATTAGAACCAAATAAGGATTTCTTTTAAGGCAAAGGCAATCATGTGTAACCACTTCAACTTTTCCTGAAATCAATACTGCATAATTTCTGCATTTTAACAGATTCTTAAGGACTCCCAAAAGTAAATGCAGAAGAAAAGATCAAGTTAAAATATGTGTGGTTGCATATGAAACTTAGGGGAATTTTTATACTATTCTTCAAAACAAACACTCTGCAAAGGCAGCCTGTGGTATACTTTTCAGTAGATGTGAATCTGGACATGGTAGACACACTCAAAAGGGAAGTGTAATATAAAACAAACAAAAATAGTCTACCATTTTTTATTCACTTTTTCTTTTGCCCAATAGATACTGAATTTTATAAAATACATAAGGCTTCTATTAAGACTGATTAAAAATAGAAAAGTAGTTTGATTCACGTTAAGGATACAAGCAGTGGTGGATTGAATCATTGACCCCAATTCTTCACTCCCTGCCTCAAGCAACCTCACAGTGCCTCCTACTAAAGATGGACTTTCTTTCTCTGCCTTTTGAGTTTGGGCTCATCTGTGATAATTATTTTGGTCAGTGGGATATTTACAAATATAACACAAGTAGAGACTTGAAATGTATTTGCTTTGTCTCTTGTACCTCTGTCATAGTCAGTAGAACAACATTTTTGCTAGTCCATTAGCACCAGAAGGAAGATAACAGGTATTGAGGAGGTAGTCCCAGCTAACTCAGAGACTGGTTAAGCCCAGCCTAGATCAGTCCAACTCTAACCTGCCCATGGATGTATGAGTGTATCGTTCCAAGTATATGAGATTTTGTGGCTATTTCTCTGCAACAACATTGTGGCAATAGTTAACAGATACACAAGTTAAGACAATGGATTCATCAGTTGAATATTTTACTTAATTTTCATGTTCTAAATAATGGATTACTGTTCTGTTTAAAATAAGAGGCAAAAAGAAAAAGAAGAAAGCTTATGTATACTGCTATCTGTGATATATACTCACAAACTTATGGGAGGTAAGTTTTTTTAAAAAAACATTTGTATTGATTTATTTTTTAGATGGGGGGAGGAGAGAGAGAGAGAGAGAGAGAGAGCGAGAGAGAAGAGCCAAACATCAATCCACCACCCAGGACATGGGCCCTAAGAATTGAACCTACAACCTTTCAATGCATGAGAGATGATGCCCAACCAACTGAGCCACACTGGCCAGTGAGAAACAAGTTTTATTACTATGAACCTATTAATAAATTTTCCTACCCTGTATAACTTCCCATTCTCACTTAACATGCCATACCCCTACTTTTTTTTAAAAGGGCAACTTGAAATAAGACATAACTTCAAGCTCCCCTTGTCCCTCCCACAAGCCAAAGATTAGGGAAAGGGGGTAGGAGCACCTGAACCAAGAGGAGAAACTCATGCTGGGTTGAGTCAATCAGATTGTCTTAAGAGTAGAAAGTTATGGAAAACGGGTATGCTACAAGAGAATAATAATGTCACACCATAAGAGAGGATGCAGCCCCTGAATACGTAGTCAACTCTTTGTTTTGTAGCTTGTTAGTACCCATATGAGGCTTGGCTAGACTTCTTTATGGAATTACTACAATGCCAAAGTAATCCCTCAGCCCCATCTCACCTTTGCACATTAGTCTTCACCTTGGAAGAAATTTCTATTACTTGATACAAAAAACAAAGTTTTGACTTATAGCTATTCTATTTTATTTTAGTTGCTTATTAGTATAATACTTATACTTCCGTATACATTTTAAACAACAACCCTTACCTGTAAGGTCAAAGTCCCATTTTAGGGTTTTGTGGATTTTTCTAAAGAGAAAACCATGTTTCATTCATAGCATTTTGGCTATCTGTGCTGCTCAGTGCCACACAGAATTTTTTTTAAACCTCAAAACTATAACAATTCTCATTTCTATAAAACAGAATTGGCTCATTAATAAATAAAAATATAGTTTTGATCTGATGTTAAATGTAAAATATTTCTTCTGAAAGTCTTGATCTCTCAAAATAAAATACTTCACAGTGCACTGTACTTTAATACTTATTTAATCATTATTTAGACATCCTATTTCAATGAACTCAGAAAGACTGCCTCTCTTCTAAGCATCAGTGGAACGTTTAGTGTCTACCATACAGGAGGCAATTTATATATAGTTATTCAATGACTTAAAAGCCAACATGCTCATTGTAGCAGCACATTTTGTTACATACACTCAAATGAAGAGAATGGTGTTTTATATGCAAAATTAAGAGCACAGGACACAATCAGTGAACCATCAACTATTATAATAACATCGAGTAAGAAGGTCCTAAGAGTGATGCCTTGATGATTATCAAAGTAAAACTAATTAATAGGAGAAAGAAATTTTAAATGTCAAACAATAAAGAAATAAATGACAAAACAAATTTTTTTTAAAAAAGATGTTTCAGTGTGGAAGGCTGTTCGACTACTCTTTCTCATCATCAAAGCCAAAGTACCAAAGTTTTTGAGTGAAATAACAGTATCAAAAGAAACAACCAATTAAAAAATATAACTCAATATATATCTGAACTGCTACATAAAGGTATTTTCCCAGCCCAGCCAGTGTGGCTCAGTGGTTGAGCATCAACTTATGAACTAGGAGGTCATGGTTTGATTCCTGGTCAGGGCACATACCCGGGTTGCAGGCTTGATCCCCAGTGTGGGGCCATGTAGGGGACGGACAATCAATGATTCTCTCTGATTATTGATGTTTCTATCTCTTTCTCCCTCTCCCTTTCTCTGAAATCAATAAAAAATATTTAATAAAAATAAATATTTTTCTTTTCCCAATAGAAAGAAAAAAATTGTGCAAAATATGACAAAATATCTGCATACTTATGAAATTTATGAGATAAGACTCAAGAATATTTAAAAAGACATGTCCCTTATAGCTTACTCACTACACCCACCATCTCCATAAAACAGAAAATAGCATGGTTGGATTATTTAGTCCATTACATTCACAGTCCTCAATTTGTGACTATATAACTATGAGTGGAATGATATCAATTTAATGGATGCTTTGATTTTATTTTTCAAAGATAGATTCTCTTCACTGAAATGAAAAAGAAAGAAAATGTTTTGTGTAACCTATTTCTCATTAGTTTTTTCTGCACCCCTATTTTTAAAAGTATAGCATTTTAAAAGCACCTAATAAGTATGCAAAATTAAACTGTTGCTGAGTAGGGAATTCATGGAAACCAGAAATGCAAGCACTTCAAATCTGTCAAAATTAATAAGGAAGACAAAAGAAACATTGCAGTTCTCCTGTCTGGACTAATAGAATTCTCACAGGCTGCATATGTTAATAAATGTTACAGGAAATCTATCCCTTTCCTCTTGTGGTTATATTTAGATATTAGAGCTCGTGATTGTTTGTGCAGTTAATCAGAGAATAGATTTTAATATGAGAATAAACTACAGTTTTAATAGTCTTCATTAACTTTTTAATTAATATTTAAAAGTGATTAAGCATTATCAACTTGTTTTTATTGGCAATTTTTAATATTCTAATATTATTTATGAAAAAACACTATGCAAATTTTCACGTGAAATTCCACCCAAGGTACCAAAAGTTTGTACATTACAGTGTATTGGTCCTTATTTTTTGAAGTATTTTCTAAAAACAAACAAAAAAAAAAACCAAAAAAAATTCAACATAGACTTCATGTGATAAAACGGACTTGATTTTGCAGATTAATATTATTATTTCATTGTATTAATAAGTTTCAAAGCAACCAAAGTTTAGCTCTTTTAATTTATGTATTTTTAGTAGATAACCATCTTCACCCACCTAATTTTCCTAAGAATAAACTTCATAAAAGCATCAAAAGTACAGGTTAGAAATTTAGTTCTTTAAAACATAGCAGTACAAAATAAGTTCAAACTTTGAAGAGAAAGAATAAATGCAAACAATTTATTTACTAGAAAATATCAATGTGTTTCTTTTAGAGTTCTACAACCTATTACTTTCACTCTTCAAAAGTTAGCTTAGCATGTTAATGTTTTTCATTCTCTTTAAAAACATGGTTTTAATTATGTCAATAAAAAAAAATTTGTTCTATTTTTTAAAGCATATTCTCTAGCAAAACTAAAGCTTTATGCTTCCAACCAACTGAAAACTAAAATAAATGGAATGAGCCTCTAATCTAACCAATTTTTATACTTCATTTAATCAAGGGTTTTCTGTTGACCATTGTGTAAACACATTTCTTGTTCACAAGATGCATCATATTTTGTATAGAATGAACTTTCAATACAACCAATGAGGTGGCAAATAAAGCAATGTTCATAAACATTTTACAACAAAGGATACAGTCCCTAGTTACTCCATAATCAAGGAAACTCTCCTTTAGAAAAACTTAATATTAGTTTATTGCACTCTTACATTTTAAATTTTCATAATATCAATTGAGAAAGTAATCTAAGTTATATCACAATGGTGAATACTGAAATGAAAATTTTCTCTTGGTTTATTGGATAGTGTTTTGAATGTTATTAAATTTAGAGGATATGATCATATCTATTTAAAAAGTTGAATTGCACATTTGGGACACAGGAATAACAATAAATATTTATTTAGTCATATGAAAAAATAAGTTTGCCCTCCTAGCATTGCTCAGTGGTTGAGCATCAACCTATGAACCAGGAGGTCATGGTTTGATTCCCGGTCAGGGCATATGCCTGGGTTCAATCCCCAGTGTGGGGCATGCAGGAGGCAGCTGGTCAATGATTCTCATCATTGATGCTTCTACCTTTCTCTCCGTCTCCCCTCCTCTCTGAAATAAATAAAAAATATATTTTTAAAATATTTTAAAAAATACATTTGCAAAACCAAAGACTAGAAGATATGTATAAAATTCTTAGAGGCCAGAATCTATAGTTTAAACATTATAGTCCATAATGCATTGGTCTATTTGTCCAATTTATTCCAATATATGCAACCAGTAATGCAACTAGCTTTTGTTACAAGTCTTGTGAGACAGAGTTGGCATAGTTTTAATCTGGTAATATCTCTGCTATGTCTATAAAATTTTCTAAATTATAAGAGTTTGAGTAGAACAGTGATCATGTCTTATTTTCCAAGTCTCAATAAGTTATTACAACCCTGTGTATACCTGCAAAATTCTTTCAGGTTTTCTGCTTGAGCAAATTGTTTATGAAAGGAACTAACAACATATAATTTTCACTCAGGTACTAGAAAGAATAGTTATGTGAATAAGCGAACAAGGTTTTCTTTACTTTTTTAAAATATATTTTTTTATTTATTTCAGAGAGGAAGGGAGAGGGAGAGAGAGAGATAGAAACATTAATGATGAGAGAGAATCATTGATCAGCTTCCTCCTGCACACCCCACACTGGGGATTGAGTTTACAACCCAGGCACGCGCCCTGACCTGGAATTGAACTCTGACCTACTGGTTCATAGGTCAGCACTCAACCACTGAGCATGCTGGCTGGGCAAGTTTTCTCTACTTGTAATGAATATTTTGAAAACATTTAAGTTCTTATTTTATATTTGTTAAGGTAATTTCAAAATCAATTAAAATGTCTTAGTTTTGCTTTGGTTTGTGAGAGTTTGCTAACATCTTCAAATCTGTTCGTTCATGATTAGAGTAGATTTTAATTCTTAGAAGTTCAATGCTCTAAACTTCTGTAGATAAAGCAAATGTTATCTATAAAAATCCAAAATTGAAAAGTTTAATTGGGTTAATAGCTTGTCTTTTAAGGTGTGTTTGATTTCTCAGAACATATGTAACAAAAGAATAAATAACCACTCAAGTGTGTACTTGTTAAAATGAATAAAATAATATATTTAAGAGTTTCTAGAACTTGTATTTAAGAAAATCTTAGAAAAACTAAAATTAACTTGTTTTAGGTCTAGTTTTAGAAATAATACTAATTGTAAAGCAGAAAAATATAAACTGAGGAAGCAGCATAATCTGGAGTGGAAACAATATATGCTGAAATATGTAAAAATATAAACTTGGTAAACATTTTGTAAGTGTAAGTTCTTATATAAATGATAAAGCAATAACAGTTTGCATATTAAATGCAAACCCAATACAATTCAAATTAATAGCAATAATTGGATATGACAGAGGATGTTTTGCTACAAATAAGTCCTGTATTAGCACACAGGTGCCTACCTACTTCTATGTGACCTGAGTTCGAGTCATGCTGTCATTATCCAATCATCTATCACCTTTTCTAAGCCACCACCTCTTCATCTATAAAACGGGGCTCCCAAATGCAAAAAGGATGCAGCTTTGCATAATGTCAGGCAAAGATACAGTGATCAGAAAGACAGGCTTTGTATTAATGTAGTGCAGGTAGTTGTAAATCTAAGTAATTACTTATTGAAATGAAATGTTAACTACAAATCATCACACCCTGAAATGTTTGTTATAAAAACTTGTAATTGGCTAAAAATTGTAATTAAGTTGTTTCTTAAAATGTCTTTCTGGATGGCACCAGAAGTCAGGAAAATCTTTTGAGCCAAGTTACAAAGACATCTATTGGAAAATGAAAACCACTGAACCCAAAGCAGAGATCTAAAAGAGTTTCCTTACTTCTAGTGCCATGGTTTTATACTAACTTACAAATTAGAATCACACATTTGCAGGGCAACCTCACTCATTAGGGCACCCAAGTGAGTTGCCAAGGTCTGAGCAGCTACATAAAAATGGTCATTCAGTGAGATGAATACAAGAAAAACCTCATTAGAGTTACAGGCCAAACAGGGTACGAAATAAAATCTTCATTATTTTTGTCTTTTCCACAGTAGTAACTGCCTCAATTAAATATATGCATGAGAAATAATTTAGCTGCTTTGCTAAATGTGTTGTGTCATTAAATTTTAAGACAAAGGATATTGCCAGTGGAAACATTCTCCCTATACTTTCAACATAGAATCACCAAGAAGGATCTTAAAATAATGATTAAGCTTTCTTTCCTTTTTTGCCTGTGGCTACTGTACTGTTTTATTTTCAAGATACCTGCTTAATATTGTACATGTATTGCAAATCATTATGCCGTACACCTTAAACTTTTACAGTGCTGTATGTTGACATTGCTCAATAAAATTAGGAAAAAATGAGCTAGACATACAATATCAAACATATAATTTGATCAAGCTTTCTCTTTGTCAGTTTTATTAGTTATTAAATCACTAAGGCCCATAGGAAAATTTCAAACTTTGTCACTGAATGTTATGATTCTACCTTTTCCCAAGTGGTAATCTATTTTAAAAATTTATTTTAAAACTCCTGAATGTTAATTTATTTTGTATGAAGATGACAAGATGTCTCTGACTTTAAATCACGCATAAATTTTAACCCAAGATACAGACAAATGTCATAACTGACAGCTTACCTGTTGCCAACAAGCCTACATTGTTTTCGTAGGTGCTAATATTACAAATAACTGTGTTCTTTTAACCATCTATTTGCATGCTATTGGGAGTCTATATCTGAATACTTAATCATCCCTTGTGTTTTTACAAATGATTTCAATTGGGGTTAGCCAGGATTCCCTGGATGCCATTTCTCTACCCGGTAAGTGGTTTATGCAGCAAATTGATGGGATGCTAGTTCTGGCGCTACTGAGATAGATGCTCCTGACAGGTGGATCTGGACAGTTCTATACATTTACTAAAAACCACCGAATTGTACCCTTTAAAACAGCGAATGTTATGGTATGTAAGTTATATCTTGCTAAAGCTCTTAACAAATAGGTAAGAGGCCTTTTGAAATCAGTACATCTGTGGACTAAGGAAGTGATGCTTACTGCATGCCCTGTATTTGTACCGAAGCTAGCGTGGCTTCTTTAAATAGCACCTCCATTGCTGATTTTTCCCAAAGAATGTTTTTGGTAATTTGTTATGAAAGACTGTCAAGCTCACCAGTTTACACTGATGTTTCATCACTTTGAAAATAGGGGCTTGTCACTAAACTTCTGAAATACTGCAAGAACTTCGAAGATAAGCAAATGTGACCATAAGTTTACATTCTTGCAGGACACTCATTGTTACTTTCACAAGGAAAGGTGCAATTGAAACCCAGAGAGGACTGAAGCCACCACTACGCTGTAGGACTAACGGACCATCAAGTGTAATGTAGTCGGTGATAAACAGAATTTTTCAATTGATAAAGATCATCTCGTCTGATTCCTTTGAATAAAAAATATGAGGCCAAAGAGTGAGCACTGTTTGAGGGCTAGTAGGGGTCTGTGCCTGGAACTGAGATTTTTCCTAACATTTCACCCTTTAGCAAATACCCCATTTACTTTTAAGTGGAAATTATAGTCTAAAATCAAATGTCTGTAGTCTCTATTCTTTTCCAATATATTTATTATCTTCATCTGGATGGTGTCTGAAATTAGATATTAAACAAGGGTTGTTCCTTGCCCCCAATTAATTTCTAAAGGAAGGCATGGGGTGCTATAGCCCTATTAGTGGGTTTAAACCCTGTGTTGTCATTTTCACCCCACAGGATTTTGGAAAATCATTTAACCTGCACATGCCCCTGTTTCTTTATCAATAACTGGAGATAATAAAAGGACCTTGCACATAGGTTGTTGTTGTTGTGTGTGGGGCGGGGGTTGGGTGGGTAGAGGGATTGAGCAAAAACAAAAAGAAAAAAGAAAAAACTCATGCACACGGACAACATGTTCACTATATTAAACAACAGACTGAATTAATGAATAGAGGAGATGGTAATCTCCCAAATTGTTGCAGGAAAGTTAGGCATTTTCTTCTTGGTCCTTTCTGACTGTATGTAGACAGTTGTTCCCTCTCTCTTAAAAACTTACGTTGCACATCGACCCATGAACCAAGAAGTCACAGGTTGGATTACAGGAGACTGCATATGCCCAGATTGTGGGCTCGATCCCCTGTAGGGGGTGTGTAGGAGGCAGCCCATTGATATTTCCTTCTCATCAATGTTTCTCTCTCTATCCCTCTCCCTTCATCTCTCTGTAAAATCAGTGAAAACATTAAAAAAAACCTATGTTGCCCTGACCGATTTGGCTCAGTGGATAGAGTGTCAGCCTGCGGACTCAAGGGTCCCGGGTTCGATTCCAGTCAGGGGCATGTGCCTTGGTTGCAGGCACATACGCAGTGGGGAGTGTGCAGGAGGCAGCTGATGGATCTTTCTCTCTCATCAATGTTTCTAATTCTCTATCCCTCTCCATTCCTCTCTGTAAAAAATCAATAAAATATATTTTTTTAAAAAAACCTATGTTGATAAGATTTAAGACATTAAGTTTAGACAAGAGAGCTGCTGGTTTTACATTATTTACCTGATAAACTCACCTACACCCTTCAACCATAGCCTATGTATATCAGGTATCTGATGTGTATTTATCTTAATAAAAAAGCAAAAAACTGCTATAGGTTTGTCTAACATAAGGAGATATACATATCACACATGAAAAAAATAACTCAAGCTATATAATATGGTTCTCTTGGCATATTCATTCTTAAAGTATTCTAGGATTGTGTAGTGCCAAACACAATGTATTCTTTTGTCATCTCGCCAACGTGAAACTTGACCAGTGAAGTCTTCAGGATACACAACAACAAGCCACAAACAGATGAGGCTTTACATTCACTCGAGTAACATTTGGGCCCATGTAAGCATGGAGAACACGATTACCTTCAAAAGCACAGTTTCCAGAAATTCTCAGAAGAATTCCTCAGCAGGCATTTGGCTAGAATCCAACTTTCCTCTTTTCTAAAAAAAAAAGTTTTGGATATTTTCCTATCTTGACATTTTAGAGAGATCCAAGGCATTGCCAAATGTCACGTGTGCATGTTTAATCATACTTTTAAAAACTCTTAATTAGCATTCAGTTTGAGTTTCAGAATCAGGAAAGTCTCAAATTCAATGGAAAGAGTTAACTTTTTTTTTTTATCGAATACCATATATATCCTAACTAGAGAAACATCACAGACATCCTGGCTTCCCTCCAAAGACTCTACCAGTCGGGCTCATTGGCTCAATTCCCGTTCTACTCTAAAACGTCTTTTTAGTTTGCTTTTCTTTGTCTTTATCATATTTTAACTGCATAAATTGTTTACTACTAAAGCTATGGCACTTCCCTCCAAGCGATTCAGATGAAAAAAACACAGCTATTTAATAATCACTAAGTCATACTGGAAAAAGTGATTTTTTTTTCATCTTACACTTAACTTCCACAAACCCACACTTACTCTCTCCAAATCTGGATTTGCACTTGAATCTGTCCAGGCTCTTCTGCCACAGTGAAAGGCCATTTCGAGATTCTCTATAGTCTTTGCCAAAGTTTCTGTCTATAAATACTTAACACCTCATACTGGCTCCAGAAAAAATAATCTCCAAACTAGTAACAAATACTAAATTGACTATTTAGGTCGTATAAAACGTAAAACAGAAGGGGGGAAAAGCTGGACTGGCAGATTTAGAGAGTTCCACACCATCAGGTAGGAAATTGCCTTTTCCCTTTTGTTCATAATATCCACCTACCTGAGACAGTGTGGAATTTCCACACACGCATACGGAGGCACCGACCTGATTTTTTTTTAAAAATATATTTTGCTGATTTTTTACAGAGAGGAAGGGAGAGGGATAGAGAGGTAGGAACATCGATGAGAGAGAAACATCGATCAGCTGCCTCCTGCACACTCCCCACTGGGGATGTGCCCGCAACCAAGGTACATGCCCTTGACCGGAATCGAACCTGGGACCCTTGAGTCCGCAGGCCGACGCTCTATCCACTGAGCCAAACTGGTTAGGGCCCGACCTGATTTTTGTATGTACTAGTTAGCAGTAGCTCTGTATGTAGTACCTTAAGGAAACATGAATGTTGTAGATGTCTGATTATAGATGGTAATGGTCACCCTCAAATATATTCCACAAAAGAAACAAACAAACACCTTTTTCATTTCAACCATCTCTCATTGAACTTGACTCACTTTGTATTTCTAATGTCTCCCTTACTAGTTTTAATCAAATATTCATTTTCCATTCCCACTTCCCATAGGCTATATTGAAGTTTACCTATTTTCCTCCATCCCCACAGCTACTATCCTTGTTCAAATGACAGTCATATCATTCTCCTAGCTTACAGCTATAGTCTACGAATCTTCTGGCACCCACTCTGCTGCCCTCAAATCTGTAATAGTTCTGGTGAGAAATAAAAAAGAACCTAATTAAACTATTGGAAATAGAAATATGGTATAAACAAAGAAAGAAAATAGAAACTAAACTGGCAAGTCTTAATGATTGATTTACACACAGGGAGCAGGAAAGAAAGAGGGAGAGGGGTCAAAGGTACAGGTGAGGTTTCCAGCTGCAGAGACGGCATTTCCCATCAAAAGAGAGCACACTTTGGATTTCTGTCCGCTCTCATGCCTACTTTCCTGCTGCTGAAGTTCAGATCTAAATTCTAACATGGACCACACTGTCGTGCTCCGGATGCAAATATCAACGGCCTGATACGTCTGCTGGGTGTCTCGGAGTATCCTCACATGGAACAGGCCCCAAGCACATTCCCTGCCTCCCTATGACTGCCCCTCCTTCACTGCTCCCTGACTCACCACCCACTTAGCCTTTCGAGGCAGAAACAGAGCCAGCATCTTGCTACTCCCATCAGCCTCCACACTCACATTCAATTCACTAAGAAACACCAGTACCACCTCGCCAAGGCATCTGAAATCAGTGCCCAGGCCCCGACCTCACTGCCACCCCCTCATCCCGGCTCCATGTTCCCTGTGTGAACTACTGGGCCCGCGATGCCTCCAATGTCTAACGGGTCTCTTTGCATCCACTCAGGGTTGTAGTCAGCTCAAAGGCTTTTTATAAGAACATAAAGATGATCAGATCAATAATTTGATGAAAAGTCTTCAATGACTAATCCTTTTGGTATGAGAAATACCAAACACTGCCGCTCACTCTGGGGTTCCTCACACACGCACCCGGCTTGTCTCCAGAGTCCTGGCTCACTTCTCTCCTTTCAACACTCAAGTGCTAACTCCATAAACTTTTTTCCGGTTACTCAGAGTCAGACACCCCCACCTCGAGGCATTTTTGTAAGCTATTCTTTCTGCTTGGAGCACTGGCTCCTGACCACTGAACTTTGCCTAATTAATTTCAACTGATCCTTCAACCTGCAGTTTAAATATCACTTCCATAGTGACACCTTTAGTGACCCCTGGTCTAGTTTTGGTTTCCTTCCAATATAGTCTTAAAGTGCCTGTTGTTTTCCTTCTCATACACTCACCATATTTATTGAAACATCTAGCTAATAACTTTTTTTCCAATGGACAGGGTGGACTTGAACAGGTTTGTCGGCTAAATAACCAGGTAGAAATTCCCAGAAAATAGTTGGAAAGTGATGCTAAAGAAAAAAAAAGGCAAAAAAAAACCCCCCAAAAGTGCTCCACATAAATACATAAATATGACAGTTGCCACCATGAGACTGCTAAGGAGACACTGTAGAGCAGTGATGGCGAACCTATGACACGCGTGTCAGAGGTGACACGCGAACTCATTTTTTTTGGTTGATTTTTCTTTGTTAAATGGCATTTAAATATATAAAATAAATATCAAAAATATAAGTCTTTGTTTTACTATGGTTGCAAATATCAAAAAATTTCTATATGTGACACGGCACCAGAGTTAAGTTAGGGTTTTTCAAAATGCTGACACGCCGAGCTCAAAAGGTTCGCCATCACTGCTGTAGAGAGAGGAGAGGGAGTCCAGAAAAAGGTCACTGAGAAGACCTCCATTAACTTGTAGCAGGAAGGAGGCTAGGAGAGAGAGAGAGAGAGAGAGAGAGAGAGAGAGAGAGAAAGAGAGAGAGAGGATTGGAATCTTGGTACAAGGGGAAGTGAGAACAAGGAAAGACATCTCTGTGGTATTGTGAGGAAGTCATGAATCCAAAGCCATGCAACAACCCAGATAACAGCAATGGCCACTGGGTATCGGAAAACTGCAGAGGTCCTTCATCGAGAAGGTCTGGTCCCAAATCCACCAGGAAAATAACAAAACGTAAAACACAAGAGTAAACAGGGCAACAGATATTCCACCCAAGCAGTCGAAGCCTTATGTGAACCTAACAGTCCTTTTCTCTCACGGCTCATGGGAGTCCCTGTGCTTCATGGGTGATGAAGTTCATCCTAGACAGTCTGGACTTGTATGTGAGGATGAATGAATGGAGCTCATGACTAATGTAGGACACAGAAGGACAGGGGCTCAGCAGCCATTACAAGAGAAAATGATCACCTTTCTATATGGATGTTCCCAACTGCCCACATCCTAATTTTACTTCCCCGGTCTCTATTGCAAACAATGCCTTCCCAGTCCAATCCTGTGTTCTACTAATAGCGTGAATAAGCCCTTCTCTAGGAGGCTTTTGTAGCTTATGATATCCCAAAGTTTGCAATATCACAATTTTAAAATCAACCGTTTAGCTGCTTGTCCTCCTTATTAGGGCAAAGTTCACGTGTTTTTCTATCATCCAACACAGGGCAGGTTTCCAATGAACATTTGTTAGGTCACCTCCCAGCATTACCGCCTGCCTGCACATCATCCTAAGTTTAAAACAAAGACAATGACTTCATATTACCCAAACCTCTCATGGGCACGCAGGCCCCTACTCCTCATAAATGTTGAAAGTGCATCCTCCTTTGTTTACTCTGCCAAATGCCATCTCCCTCGGGATGTCTTCCCTGTCACCACAATTTGATGGATCTCACTCCCTTTACTCCCACTGTACCTTGTTTTATCTATTGCATCCTACATGTTACACTGAACTGTTTTTTGTGTGTAACAGCTTCATGTGCTTCGCTAATAATTGACTGAACTCCCAAAGAACACAGACACTTTTTTTTTTATTATTTTTGAATTCCTTCCAACATCTATCACAGTACCTCTCTGAGAGAGTTGAGGTCTAATACATATTCATTGCAACTAATTGAATTAAACTTTGCCCCATGGGGGAAAAATGCAATGTTCAGCCTATCCAGTAACCAGCAATTTGACACTGACTTTAATAAAAAGTATGTGAAACAATACACATTAGTGTACTCATCCACAAATATTTATCCCAGAATTAAGCAAAACCATATTTTACATGTTTATAATCCTTACTTCAGTAAATTGAAGTTTTAATGAAGTAAAGATGACAATACCTCTCAGATTATATCTGAAATCCATCCCCCTACCCCAAAGGTATGTTGAGTTTTGCAAGTACTGGCAGGGGGTGGCGGTGACCACAATTAAGTGCATATGTATTGTTTTTTCAATGCAAATGGTACAATTGCATTAAATTATCCCTCAGCTGGTCAGCCACCCCTACTAGACTGTGAGCAACCTGAGGACAGTAACTGTTTCCTCGGGTCCTTGGACATAGAGGTTTGATTTAAAAGTTCCTGAATTTGTTAACTGAATGAGAAATAATGTCCTAATAGTGTGGTTGTACTGAGTGAGCAAAAATAACAGCTAATATGTGATCTTTGTCAGGCTCTCTGCTCAGAATGCTGTATTTATGAGCTAATTCTATCCTCCTTAGAAGCCTAAGAGGGAAGTGCTATTATCCAAGTTTTCAAGGTGGAGAAATGGAAGCTCAATGAAGTTCACTGGCTTGCTAAGGTCACAAGCCAGTGAATTGCGAAAGTGGGATGTGAAGGCAGACATCATGCCTCCAGATCTCTCACTGGTTAGGGAAGGGAAGGAGGTGATAATTCCCTATGATGGAAGGGCTGGTGCTGGTACTGTGTGCACGAAAAACACTGGGAAGGGCTTTTGCACTGTGCGAGGGTTAAGAGAAAAGCATAAAAAATAAGCTAACAGAGTGCAGAAACTGATGAAAAGGTGACAGGAGGAGGGACAGAAAGAGAGGACTTTAGGACACCTAAATTTAGGGCATTGCACAATATTGTGTGAAGATCCACCTAGGGAATGTGGGTGGGTCAACTCCAAGAGTCAATAAGTACTGTTGGTTTTGAGAATAAGGTCAGGAGTATATATTTTTGAATTATTTCTCCCCAGAGGTCCAGGCTAGAGCCTATGAGTAACAGAAAGATAAGCAAACAAGGAAACAAAACAAACAAAACAAAACAAAAAAACTCCCATGAAACTCAAAACATTCATTTCCTGAGTGTTGGTATCACAGTTATATTACAACTAGAGGCCCAGTGCATGAATTCGTGTTATATTACAACTAGAGGCCCAGTGCACGAATTCGTGCATGGGCGGGGGGCCCTCTGGGGGGCCTGCAAGGATTGGGCCAAAACCTGCAGTCCAACGCCACCTGCAGCTCCTACCTGCTGCTCTCACTCATCCCAGCCCCACTGTGCCTGCCGTGGGCTCCTGTCCAATCAGTCCTGATCAGGAGAGGCTCGCGCTGCCACAGCAGTGCTCCCCAGCCATGATCCCTGCATCTGGCACCCTCCCAAGGGGAGTGGCCTGTGGGATTGGGCTGAAACCAGCTCTCCAACATCTTCTGGATTGTGAGAGGGTGCAGGCCAGGCTGAGGGACCCCATCGGTGCATGATTGGGTCTAGGGAGGGATGTGGGAGGTTTGCCAGCTGGGGAGGGACTGGGTGAGGGCTCCAGGGCATGTCCAGCTCATCTCGCTCAGTCCCAATCAGCCGGACCCCAGCAGCAAGCTAACCTACCAGTAGGAGCATCTGACCCCTGGTGGTCAGTGCACATCATAGTGAGCAGTTGAGCAGCCTTAGCATATCATTAGCATATTACGCTGTGATTGGCTGTTCGGTTGTTCTGCCGTTCAGTCTGTTTCATATTACCCTTTTATTATATAGTATATGCAAGTATGGTTTTCCTCTGATGGTTACTCTCCACTATTTCAGTTTTCCCTTGGAAACTTCTAATTTTCTTTTGGATCACTATACCAATACCAACAAGAAGGTACATGTGTTTTATTTAAAAGAAAAATTAGACAATAATAGATTATAAATAATGATCACATAGTTGTTTTTAAGACTCATACATTTTATACTGCTCATCAGTCAATTTCTTGAGTATAACATTGAGACAGGTCATAGTGAAAAAGATTATTTGCATTTGAATATGTAGATACAGTGTTATCTAAAAATGTCCCATTTAGCGAAGATATATGAACACAGTATGTTTTTGGAATATATTGGCCTTTAGCATGTATTGTCAGCTTAGCATTCTAATACAGATAACTCATTTACTAGGAAAATAATTATATCCCCAAACCAAGGGTACTTAACAAAAAACCAAATCCACCACAGTAAGAAGATTTTTTCATTTGGCCTTATTGCTATTGAATGGGTTACCTTCACCTGTCTATGACACATTCTCATCAGGAAAATGGAGACAGCAGCAGGACCTGCCTCCCAGGACTGTTGGGGGCATGAAAAGTGCCACCATGTGTCAAAGTGCTAAAGCAGAACCCACCCAGCTACATAGATGTTCCTGCTGCTGTTTCTATTATTTGCTCAACATTCAGCTACTAAGTCTGATCATAAGTCAACATAGGCCAATCAGCAATGGTGATGTGATTTAACCCATGCACAATTAGCTTCTTCCTTCATAAAGGTAAAATAATTGTGTTTGTATAGAGAATAAGTGTGTATGGTTTATATAAAAGGTGGATTCTAATGAAGTACAATGTAAGTGGTCATACTTTTCACTTCTAGTTGCCTTCTTTCTTCTAACAGATACAATTTGGGGCTCCTAAATCCTCACCAAAGACAGAATATGTGGAATAGAAACAATAATAGCAAAATCATATATATCATAACAAGTGACTTGTCTGTCTATATGACCCAATTAGTTCAAAATATAGAGGCAAAAGTTTTCTTTTAACAACAACAACAACAAAAGGCTAATTAATATCAGTCAACTGAGAACGCTGCTTGGATTTATGTAATTCAGGATTAAATAACTATAAAAGAAACTGATACCAAAGGGCAAAAGGAATTAACCTTACAGCTCCATGCAGTGGTGAGCTATTCCTTTCATAAGTGAAGGGGAAGAATTGTCCCAGTTCATTAACCGACAGGATGTGACCATGGAGAGGTGCTCTGAGGCCATTTCCTACAAAGCATCTCTGGTCAATGACAGCCCCCAGGAGAGGGTCTGAGCTCTTTGTCAAGTCCCTTGACTCAAACCTCAGTAGAGCACATGCCAGCCGTGTTCAACAACTTATGCTTTAGTTGTTACACTATAAATCAGGACTGCATTAATGGGCAGTGGCTGCCCTTGTCTTCAGTTTCTCTCTTAGATTATTTTAATTAGTCCCAATGTACTTTGCTTTGGAATTAAAAGTCTTTGCCTTACTTGAGGGGGTATACCTTCCATCCTCTCTTTCTTCTTTTATCTGGTACAAATATTTAAACTTAGACCTTTCATCCCACCCCAAACCAAACCAACACAGCTGCCTCAATAGTGCCTCCTCACTAGGCATTTGTTTGCACCTTTAAAAAAAAAATCCTTTGTTTTAAATGTAACATTTTTAAAACTATTTTTTTTTATTGATTTCAGAGAGGAAGGGAGGGGAGAGATAGAAACATCAACAATGAGAGAGAATCATTGATCAGCTGCCTCCTGAATGGCCCCTACTGGGGATTGAGCCTGCAACCCGGGTGGCATGTGCCCTTGACTGGAATCGAACCCGGGACCCTTCAGTCCGCAGGCAGATGCTCTAAGCACTGAGACAAACCAACTAGAGCACAAATGACAATTTTTACTACAGATCAGGGGATTGTAGGTCTGCCTAAATTCATCATAAAAACTGGAATTAAGAATATCTTATTCAGACATATTTAATTGATAGGAACAAATGTAGCATTTTACTCTACAATTGCCTGCGATACCTGAGGATTTAATGCTTCTTTTTATGTACAGATGCTCAGATCCCCGATTTTTCGAATTGAGCACACTGATGATCAATTATCCAAGCCATTTAAAAAGCGCTTTACATTGCATTTTATATAGCACACAATATGGTGTATTCACTTTTGATTTTATTAATTCATTACTGCCATGTGCTGTGTATGACAGTAGGCATCAGAGAGGTTGGGGGGGTTATGGTGAGATTAAAAAGGAGAAGAAGTGCAAAGACACAGTCACATGATCAGGGAACTTAATTTTCTTATTTTTAAATTCATGATTGTTCATCGCAGAAATACTGGGGATTCAATGCAGAGTCCCACCATCTAGCTATTGGTGAATGACTCTTGTTATGTGCATTGTATTAGGCTAAATCTTATAAAACATTCTCTAGTTTAACTATATCCTATTTACATTATCACTTGTATTATATAGTCACTTTTGAAAATAACTATCACATAGGATATTTTCAAATATGTAAGCATGGCTCATGACCTATAAAATTGCAAAAAAAATAGGTGTACAATTTTAGAGTAGAATATTGTTATGATGATGATCTGCACATGTAGAAAACTTTTTTCCTCTTTTCCTATCCTTTTAACCAATTTTTAAAAAAAATCTGATTGCTTATGTAAGTACCAATCTGTTACATATTAGTTCAAGAATCTGTATAAGATAAATATTTATTTAGACGTGCAATAAATCCATAAACAGCACTTCTGTACTTTTACTTTGAAGACAAATTACCCTGGGAGGTAACAATGTCCTTTCCTTTATCACAGATCCAATTTTAAGACATGTCAGGGAATAAAAATGTATGACTCTTGGGCGCCTTTGCACTTCCCAAGCTGGGGAATGTGAGCCAGGGTGTACTATTATTGTTAGACTACAAAGATGGGACCACCCTGCGTGGCTCGTGTGAACACTGTCACAGCTGCTTCTTTTTCTCTTTGAAATCATTCAAAGTGATGCATGGAGATGAGCTGCTTTTATCAGCCTCCCACTCGGGGTCTGTTCAGCCCACTGAGGAAAATACTTGTGATACACTGCTGACAGAAAACAAAACATGATCCAAGCAGCGGGCTGCGACTCTTAGGATATTAGTGTGTCAATCAAGGCTGCAGCTGGAATAGAGAAGACCCTCTAACACAAACATATTGGGGCGAGGGTGGGGGAAGAGACTATTCGTGCTTCTATACTTCAGTTAGGCGAAGTGTCAATGGCCCTGCTAGAGGATCTGGAAATTGCCTTCCTCATCATCACTGAAATTATCAGATGTTTTTTCCTCTCCCACAAAGCCCTACCATTACAATTCACTTGAGTCCATTGATTAGCAGAGGTGGGAAACATGAACCATCCTCTCCAGATCACCAGAAACCAATGAGATAAAGATGTAATACATTTTTCCTGTACCATTAAAGGCATCGTTTTATGTGCAATACATCAGTTACATCCTCTCATCTTTACAAAACTCTACATGTGGTTTCCCCATTGCATTGATAAGAAAAGTGAAGGAACTTGATCAGGAGCATAATGCTGGTAAAAAAGAGTAGAGATTCAAATCACACCTGTGACAACTCTTCCATCATATCAACACCAGGATCAATTTTTCCTTCCCATTTACCTAAATGCATTTGGAATCAGACCTGGAATGCATTCTGTAATGAGGTGGATCAAAGGGATTTCTATTTTCACTATCTTTTGTATGTTAAAATATGGGGAGGCTATGGATTTACTGAGAGTACTCTGCAAACATTCTGTTATACTAGTAGCTAACCAACTCTAATAGACATCATAGAAGCTATTTAATTTTATTGTAGGAAGTACATATGTTTTAGGATTAGAAAAGTAATAAGTGCATTTATAAATCATTTTCTCAGAAATTAATATTTCTTTTAAAAGGTCTTTAACCCTCTTATCAGTATTGGTACACCATGGGAAGCTCCTCTAAACCTACATAAGATAAAAATATAAATTGTTGATGATATGCAGGGAATTATTTGGGAAAAGTGAATTATAGAAATTAATAAGTAGAGGCTGTACTAAATTTCTTTCTATGCCTATCAAGCTGAAAAAAATCTGTGGATTTTAGAAAGGCAGCCATGATATAAATATAGAGTTAGAGCTAAACTATTTGATTTTCTCCCACTTTTCTGAATTCCAAGATTCAGAAAGTCTCAGAAACCACTCTAAGAACACTGCTGTGAGCAGTTCCTTTAAGATGCCGGGTTTGATCCAGGACTCTGGTCAAGTTAAAACCTAAACTTTAGATTTGTTTTCCCTCTTACCTAATTGTTCCCATTAGTTCCCTCGTTACTCTCCCATCGCCCAATCTTTTCTTCACTCTGAAGTCCACACACATTTTCCTGTGGGATTTGAGGCTTCACACTAATTTCCCAGCTGCAGCCTCTGACCCTCTAGACTGCGGTTTAATTTCTCTCCTTAACTGGCCTCAGGGGACTGAGAGGGGGAACTCCTTCCCTGTTTCTATGGCCCCGAGACTCTCTTCCCTTACTTGGCACACACGATTCCTCTACATTGGATAAGAAAAGGACGTGATAATTTGCTCAATATTCCATCAGCAAAGACCTAATCACAATTCACTTGGACAACGAGAATAAGAGAGCCCATGTGTTTAATTTTGAACCTTGATTCTATTTACATATAACATCAACACTTCTTAGTTATTTCTTTCTGCACAAACTGTATCTAAAAGAAGATAAAATATATGTTAAGTGCTACAAATAGAAAATGTTCATTAATAAAAAGTCCCTCAAAAATAAAAATTCTATTAATTTTAACTTCAGCTGATTAGAGAGAATTATTATTTATTTGCTCATTCATTCCCCAAGGATATCTAGGGCAACTTATAAGTTACAATTTTAAAAGATCTGCTGAGTAACAGCATAGACATCTATTTGCCTATGATGATTAAAATTGAATTCAATCTGAAAAAAAGGATGACTGATTATCTAACATTTTTGAGACCTCTGGGTCAAATCTATAATGATTGCTTTGCAAATTCTCAAATGCCACAGTTCATCCAAAGGATAAATTACTTATTGTTCATCTGAATCTTTTCAGTCATTAAATATTTTTTTCAAATTTTTATTTATTGATTTGAAAGAGAGAGAGAGAGAGAGAGAGAGAGAGAGAGAGAGAAAGAGAGAGAGAGAGAGAGAGAGAGAGAGAGAGAGAGAGAAATTTGTTCCACTTACTTATGCATTCAGTGGTTGATTCTTTTTTTAAAAAAAACACATATTTTTATTGATTTTTTACAGAGAGGAAGGGGGAGGGATAGAGAGTTAGAAACATCGATGAGAGAGAAACATCGATCAGCTGCCTCCTGCACATGCCCCACTGGGGATGTGCCCACAACCAAGGTACATGCCCTTGACCGGAATCGAACCTGGGACCTTTCAGTCCACAGGCCGACGCTCTATACACTGAGACAAACCGGTTAGGGCCAGTGGTTGATTCTTGTATGTGTGCTGACCTGGTATTGAATTCATAACCTTGGCATATCAGGGCAATGGTCTAACCAACTGAGCTACCTGGCCAAGGCTCAATCATTAAATATTTTATCCTAAAGATTAAAATGTAACAGATGTTCATTTATAAGTAAAGATGCATGTAAGTCATATTACAGAAACAACAGGTCTCCGTTATAATACTAAACCATCCCTGAGACTTTCTAATATATAACAAAGTAAAGTGATCCTATCACCAGTTACCCATCTGGGGAAGTGATCTGAAGAACCACTCTTTGAAGTCAGGGACTTTTTCAAAATATTATACACACACACACATACACATATATATGTATTAGAGGCCCAATGCACAAAATTCGTGCAAGAGTAGGCCTTCGCAGCTGCGGCGGCGGCCTGGATATTTATACCCATGGTCCTTCCAAATATGTGTAGCTAAAACCTCTGTTACAGCATTATTTTATTCTAAAGACAAATATTACATTCCAATTTTAAAACCATTATCAAGTCTTAGACCAACTAACAGAGCAACAAAAAAGTATAAACATATTATGAAAAGGTTTTATTTTCACACATATTTATCACACTTCTGGGCCAAATCCAATGGGGCCAAATACTATTTTAAATGAAAAAGAAAACAATAAATTTTTTATTTACATCATATTCTACAACAATATAAAAGTGGACAAGTCAATAGTGGACAGATGTTGAGACGATGCCGAACAGGCAATGAATAGTTTCATTGTTTGTGATGAAGTAATGTTTTCGTGAAACTTCTGTAGACTATCATCGCTAAATGCTGGCTGGTTTTCATTTTCAAATTATTGTAGAACTGCTTGAATAAAGAAGTCATTCTAACTGAATGCCAAACTTTCTATAGAACTGGACACTTCTTGAAAAATGAGATCTGGTTTGGGTCATTTAAAATCTTTATTAGTTGTTAAGAATGCACCTTTTGCTTCCTTCTAAACTTTGCCAACTTCTAAAATTTCAGAAGGATTTAAAACGTCTTCAAATTAGAGTGGAATCATATTTTAGCATGAGGATACCAAAGAGGGCTAATTATGAATTAAAAACACATTCCTCAAGGGCCTAATCTGTGCAAAGCACTCTGCTAGGGAGGGACAGGGCAATACGGAAATGGTTCATGTTTCTAATACCACCACTGCATCCTCAGAATTTAATATAGTCTTATGGCCTATACAGTTGATGCTAGCTTTTTTTCCTCTAGCGCCAGGTCGCAGTGTGTTGGAGAAGCATAAGAAAGCCCTAGTTCATTGCACAGAGGGACAACCGATATGTATCGAACATGCAAAGGAGACTGGCCACCCCCAGAGGATAGAGACTCATCACTAGCTACTCATCTAGGGAAGCATTCCAAAGAACCACTCTTTGAAATCAGGGACTTTTCAAAATCCCACTTTAAAAATATCCTTACTGTAACATGCACCAATGAAATACTTGCAAATACTGATAGGTAGGCTTACAAAGCAACAATTGAAAAAGCACTCTTTATTCAAGGAGGAATAGTCAAGCATAACAGATGTATTTCCCAAATCTATTGGCAACCTGCATGCTGGTACCTTTTCAAACAAAACACTCAGTGATTACCTATTCTGTTGAAACTTCTTTTTAGTCATGAAAAATGAATTATGATATTAAAAACAAATGGCAGGTGGAAGAAAACATGTGAAACATTTCCCCTTGGAACTGCTCTGGTTGAAATAGTGAGACAAGTCCAGGAGACGGTTTCCCCAGGCCCCGAGGCCAATTCACCTCTAGTTTGGAAATCGCTGCATTGGGTGGTCAAAGATGCTTCCAAAATATTTTAATTGCCCATCATGTAATCACTTAGAGTTAAACTACAGATGAGCACATCAATTCAATGCATGATAGTAATTACTGCTGTATCTGTTATAGCAATGATGAAAATTAAAGTAACACCTATTTGCAACAATCTGAATTCCGCTATAAAATAAGTGTTGGAGAAAACGGGAGTTATAATAAAGCTAAAAGCCTAACAGATCAACTGTTTGTTAAAAACTGCCATACAAAATGCTGCAAAAGGAAGTATTTTTCTTTCTGGAGTGATTTGGATTTTTGCAGTACATCTTGTACCTAAAGTGAGGGACCCCCTCAAAACACAGTTTATCCTGAGAGGGGAAGAGTCTAGAATTCTGTAGGAAGAGGGGGTATTGTGAAGAATTCTGAAGACTCCATATTGCTCGGAATGAGGACTATCTCACAGTTGGAAGAATCATGAATACATGATCAAGAGGAAACTTATACAAATATTTCTGATGTTCACTGACAAATTGGGAAAAAACTTAATAAAATGATGCCTCTTGCTGATTATGTATTTGCTTCCTGACTTCAGAGGTGGTTCAGCTGTATGTGTGAGCACAATCAAACTGTTCTCACTCAAACAGTGTATCTGTGGTGTGGACTGAAGCTCATGCACATACAATGAAATTAAACTCATTCTGATAAAAAAGAGAAACATGAAGAATCATAGGATTACAGACAGGCTGGTAAAAGTAATATGAGTAGACAAGAATAGTATCTTCATTTGTTTGTTTTTAAATGTATCTTTATTGTTGAAAATATTATAAATGTCCCCCTTTTTTCTCCCATTGACCCCCTCCACCTCACTCCTGCCCCCTAGGCCTACCACACTATTGTCTGTGTTCAAGGTCATGCATGTGTGCATATAAATTCTTTGGTTAATCTCTTCCCACTCCTACCCCTCCTTCTTTCTGAGATTCATGAGTCTGTTCCATGCTTCCATGTCTCTGGAACTATTTTGTTTGTCAGTTTATTTTGTTCATTATATTCCACATATAGGTGAGATCATGTGATACTTGTCTTTCTCTGATGGTCTTATTTCGCTCAGCATAAAACTCTGCAGGTCTCTCTATGCTGTCTCAAAGGTTAAGAAATCCTTCTTTTTACAGCTGCATAGTATTCCATTGTGTAAGAATAAACTCAAAATAAACAAAAGACTTAAATGTAAGCCGTGAAACCATAAAAATCCTAGAAGAAACCATAGGCAGCAAAGACTCAGACATCTCTTGTAGCAATATGTTTGCCAATACAACTCCGAGAGCAAGGGAAGCAAAGGAAAAAATAAACAAATGGGATGAGATTAAAAAAAAAAGCTTCTGCACAGCAAATATGGGAAAACATATTTGCCAATGATACATCTGATAAGGGGTTAATTTCCAAGATATATAAAGAACGCATACGACAACAAAAGGAAGACAAACAATCCAATTAAAAATGGACAAAGGACCTAAATAGACACTTCTGCCAAGAGGCACCTGAAAAAATGCTCGAAGTCACTGATCATCAGAGAGCAGCAAATTAAAAAGACAATGAGATTTCACCCCACACTTGGCAGAATGTCTACCATCAATAAATCAACTAATTACAAATGCTGGCGAGGATGTGGAGGAAAGGGGACCCTAATACACTGCAGGTGGGAATGCAGCCCCTATGGAAACAGTATGGAGTTTCCTCAAAAAATAAAAAATGGAACTGCCATTAGACCTAGTGATCTCATTTCTAGGAATATATATCCTAAGTATCCTGAAACACCAATCAAAAAGAATACATGCAGCGCTATTTACATTGGCTAAGATTTGGAGACAGCCCAAGTGCCCATCAGTAGATGAATGGACAAGAACAGTTTTTTAACAAGAGAGCAGAGGATAGATAACAAAAGAAAATGCATGACATTATTTCTAGTTTCTCTAAAATCTGAAAGTCTGTTCTGATCATTTACTTATGTCTCATACTGCTGGGGCCAGAGGTTGTAAAAATAAATGTTAAAAAAAGCACGCTGACCAAAATCAACATGAAAATGAAACATTTTAAAGTAGTCACTGTATGAGCAATGGTCTTGTGTTCCATCCATACATTTTAATTCCAAATTGGTGGCACCAAGCTTATGTTCATAAAATATCCAATCCTAAAATTACCCATTCATATGATTCATTGTCCTTAAATATAAGTTCATTAAATAAAGATGGAATCAAACAGGATTTTGAAAACAAGGTTTACTCCAATTTGACCAATATGACCATCCAGCTCTCTCATTGGCTCCTGAATGATTCCTGAGAAACCTGTCACTATGCCCATGCCTCTAATCCAATAATAATGATAATTATAATAATAATAATAATGATGATGATGCTGATAATGATGATGATTTAAGAGTCCTTTCATTCCAACTTGTCAGAATGGGAAGTATGATGAACCGGCCTGCCTTAAGGATCAGGCATTCTTCTTCAAATGGAATGGCCAGATGAATAGATACCTCAGAAGTTTTTCTGCTTAGTGTCTGTCCCCAGTGACATTAAATGGCTCACTGCAGAGCCTGCGGGGAGAGAACTTTCCAGGGAATCAGCGGGAGCTCTGTTTTCCTGTGGATGCCAGCCAGTGCCCATTTCTCCAAACTTATACCGATCCAAGCCTTCCTGGAGGCCGGCTCTGGGGACAAAGGTGCTCCTCCAGAGCTGTTGCAGATGGGCACATTCGGGCTGAATGGGAAACACAGTGCACAAAAGTAAAAACCACCAACTCGAAACTCTGGCTGTACAACACATCCTTCCTAGTCTTTCACTCCTCACAAAGACCAAGCTGGGTTCTTTCTGTGGTCCACAGAAACTAAGTCACTGACATAGATTTTTAAAAAAATCAGCATTAAGGCACAGGACTTTGAAAGAGCATCCAAAGAAAGTAGAATGAAGTTTTGATTTTTTGTCCTTGGAAAATAAAGATAAAATTATAGTGATTATAGGGCTATGGTTTTCTCATGGTCTTTGAATTTACACGAGCACGTAGAGAAAAAGCTTCAAATCTCTCATCGTGTCGAGGGGAAAGAAAGAGAAAACTAACTGTGACCAAAGATAAACACCACCAAGTTACTTCAGCATTCAACTGGCTCTAAAGCATGTGAAATGCTGGAATCAAAATGGACTGTTCCTTTGTGTTCCTTCAGTGTACTGTCCTACCCAAGAGAAGTCCTACTATAAATGATTCACTCATGCGAAATGTGCATTTTTATGAAGTACCAGATAATCAGGCTCCACCAGATAGAAATTACATTTAAAAATTCAATTCATAAAAACCCGAGCATAGTTACAAAATAAAGTTAATGTAATCAGTAAGTATCCATTCAATATGCATGTCTGAAATTTCCCATTGAGTTTTGGGCCCTCAGAAAACACTGAATTGTAGTAAGCCAGATTTTACCAGTTTTTATTGTCTTTCATCTTTGTAAAAATTAATAACAGTTATGTATTGCTTTTTTCTGAACTATGCCTTTGTGCTTCTTTGTAGTATTTGAATCTAGTTTATGTGACATATAAATGTCAAACAAAATGACAATATTCTAAATGAATTTATTATTATGTTCCAAAATGCACTGTTGGCATATGTGGAAGTTTAAAAGTGGACATATATGTTCAATCATGGCATGGCATGTATTATAGATATAATTCTGTTTGTGTTATTCGCCTGCTAAAGTCCCTGCCAATCTCTCTGGGTGTGAAATTAACCTAGAATGCAAGAACTTCAGTGCAGTAGGCCCAATATACCATCTCTGACTGTGGGAGCACAAGACCATTTGTGGAAGGGTGTGCAAGCCATTCCCAAAGTAATTTAAACCTCTTTTAAAACTATCGTGCAACACATTTTACCTCTTGTGTTATTGATGTAATTTAATCTATAACATGTGTTAATATATAATAGAATGTTATAGAATATTACTTTTCCTAAATACATTTCTTTTAAGCTGCAAGTGTTAGCCATTACCTTTAATATACTGGGGAATTGTGGGGGGTGAGGGGGAATTGCCAGTATAGGCAACACTTGAAATCATTTTATAAACTTTACCAAAAAGTGACTCTTTCATTTTCTTCTCTTGAGTCCTAACTTTTATATTTTCATTATACTCTTCTAAACTCCTCTAGATAATTTATGTTCCTTTCTCAGTATCATTGCATCTTTCTCAATTAAAGCAACCAAAGTTATATACAATATTTCTAATGCAGAGATTCATGATTACCTATATGATGACTTATTTCATTTCTAATATTTTTCCTGGAATTTTGGAAAATCACTATTTTCAGAAAATTATCTATAGAACACCCAGATTCTACCATGTTTTTTAGCATCATAAAATATGTCTGCAGTTTTCACATAGATGTGATAATTTTGAGGTAAATTATCCTTATTTTTATAATAAATGTAGCATAGTCTTTTAATGCCTTACTTCAATACAAGTAAAATATAGCATTGCCAACATGATTTTGGCTGAGTTTCTGCAGGTAGATAGCATTGTATGGTTCTAAGTTTGAATATTTACTTAGATCATCTGTACATATTCTGATTATTACTTCATGGACCCATACAATAGAAAAACAGCCCTTCCAGTTGTAACTAGCTTAAGAATATAATTTTCACATTAATTAATTTTCTCCCACTCCAGTCTTGCGATGTTTATTCACTTCCTCAATAAATCATTATTGATTCTCTCTAGCTGTTGGGCACTGGACTTAGCTCAGGGCATACAGTGATATGCAGAACAAACAAGTACAGGAAGGACCCTCATCTTTCCAAAGTGTGCTCCCTAGACAGAGAGCTTTGTTCTACTGCAGATATGGGTACTTGATATTTTGTTGTGATGTTCTTTGGACTTTGATGTTATGTAATTATTGGGCCATTTTATAGTAGCAAAGGATATGCCCCAATTTATGTGATAAACAATTATTTCCTTAAGTGTGTTGTGTACAATTTAGAAACCACTATATTAGATGTCCTGCTATCTTAACTAAATAAGGGTATAAACCCTAAATAGATAAGGTAGGTATTAACATAATTATTTTAGGGATAAAGAAAAGGAAGGTCAGAAATATTTAACAACTTTCTTAAAGTCATAGAGCTAGTTCAGGAGCTGAGAGATGTAAACTTTGAATCCTGATTCCACAAACTCCAAAATTTATGATCTTTCTACATCATTGAACATGGTTGTGTTATAATTCTCAACTCTAAAATTTCCAAGTATTAGGTGCAAAGGTTATTGTGCATCAGTATATAATTATGATAAAATTGCCAACTCTTAACAGCTGGTAAACCCAATTAAAATGGCTAAATTAATTTATTAAATACCCAAATCCAAAAGTCAATAAATTTTCAGTCATATACCCACAGGTTCAATGATTATAAAGTTTGGGGTCTTTTCAAAATTTGAAGAAGTTTGTATTAAAATCAACTCAGCATTTTAAGTAAGCTATTTATTTGAGAAAAATAAATGTGATTATTACTTCAGTCAGGTGAACAATGGATTCAAACCCCAATGAAAATATAGCAAAGTGAGTATTCTTACAAATTGTACTTATTAATAGTATTTACTCATGTTTTATATTAATGCTATATATTTCAATAAATATGTTCAAATTATATATCACATATATTTTCAAACATATAAATTAATTTCTCTTTTCCAAAATAAATGTTTTTGGCTTAGTGTGAGCAGCTATGTCTTTAAATATCAAAAAACTGAAGAGTTACTGGTAAAATAGAGGTAATTCTAGAAAATTGATTTTTTTCCACTGGAAGTGTAATTGACATTTACTTTTACTTCCAAAAATATTTGTAGATGTTACTATACTGGCTTTTATCTTTCTTCTTTTACCTTTTTTGTGTAATTTTAAATTAGTACCATTACTTAGCTGGTCTTTCTATCTGTATGTCTCTGTCTTTACATATAAAGTAGTTAGGTCACATGATTGAAATATATATATAGAGAGAGAGATAACATATATCATGTATATTATGTATCTGTGTGATATAAGCTATATTTAGTTGGTAATATAAATCTATGGTTAATGTTCATTAATTAAAACCATGGAACCAAAGGTAAAGCATTCCTCATCAGCTATTCTCACAAAATATCAGTTAAAAACCCCTTTATTCTTTTATCAGTTTTTAGAAGACTACTTCATTAAAAATAAATATTCATTTTCATCATGGCACAATATACATTATTACTCATTAAAAATGCAATAAATATCCATATTCACTGTCAGCCACTTGTTTCTCCATTACCTTGTCATAATTTATTGATGTTCTCACTTGTTAAACAATAGCACTTATTAAGTTCCCAGTGGATATATTGATATTTTTGGTGTCAGATCCTGCCTACATAATAGCATTTCTGTTAGGTTTCCTTACAATTAATTCATAGAAAATATCCACGGATTATATTTTTAAAAAATACTGCCTTCTAAAACTCACCAAGCAATAACTAAATGCCATACCATAGTTTCTTATATAATTGAATATATAATAAAAATACACAAAATTATTGCTATTAAGATTTTTTAAAAAGACATGAAAGGCTACAAATCCGTTTTGTTTGGTGGTGTTTTTGCTATGCCGCAACTAACCGTGAGGCACCTCTCAGGCTCCTGCTTTCTTAGAGCATTTGCAACTAATCGCTCTCACCTTATTTTCTTCAGAGTCTAAGTGCTTCTGCTCATGAGAGCCACTGAATTATTACTTAAATATTTCTCTTAGCACAGCACAGACTTGATTTAGAGGAAAGGGTAACACTTTCATAAGCACTACAGAGGAGAAGTCAGTCAGCTTCAAAACACAAGGACCACTGTTCCTATTCACAGCTTTGTTTTAAATCTTCCCTTGTTTTTCCCCATCAAACCATGGCACAATGCTGCTCCCCTCCCAAACTCGCCTGTCAATACAAGGTTGTTGGGCCGCTGAATATGCGAGCAGGCTCGAGTCAGGCTTCCCATGAAAATCAAGTCAATGACCTGCCTCCTTGGCTTCTTGTGAACCAAAAGACAACCATAATTTTTCAACCTTCCCATTCTCACGTGTTGTAAATGTTCACTCAAGTCCACAATCTAATACAAAATGCATTAATTTCTCCAAAGTGAGTTCACCGTGCATGATTTAATTATAGCCAATTGGACATACTTACCCTTTACTTAAAAAAAAAATCAATGATATAGTTCTAAGGAATTTTTCATTCAATAGTTTTGCAATATTCTTATTATCTAATCATAGGGAAGAAAATTAGGTTTTGTTCTACTGGTTTGTTTAAAAAAAGATATAGCCATAAAAGTTTTATCCACCAGCTTTTATCCTCAAAGATCCAAGTTTAGTCAAGTGGCTTCTCTATTTCCCAACACTCACTCACTGTACCCCAACCTGAGAAACAAAAAAAGAAGGAAAACACTGCTACCACTTTTATCTTAATCCCTCACATTTGCAGTCTGCATTAAGTCAGATTTACAAAATTACACACAGTTTTCCAAGATTTGCATTTAAAAGATTGTATACAAGCTTCAATACAGGTTGCTTTTCCGTGACCATAGAAACATCAGAAAAGTTGGAAAATTCAGTCCACTGAACTTCAAATGACTTTATTAAAGTGTCACTAATCAGAGTTAAAAGACACAAGGTTTTAGTGTTTGGGCTAACAAAGTGAATAACTCTCAAAGTCTAATGACCTACTAACAGCATTACTTAAAATTAAAAAAAAAAAAGAAGTCTGGTTGAAAGCAAATTAAATAAGAAAACCTCAATTGCTTTCCCCAGAAGATTGATCTCATCCAGATAAGGGCGGCTCAGCTGACCTGTGACACTGAATACTGCGCTCTCTGGCTAGGCCGCTGGGAAAATCTGCCTGGTTAACATTTAAAGCACTATGTGTATAGAGTTGCTTAAAATACAGATGTTGGTAATTCTTTAAGGATGAATCTATAACTCCATTTATAGCTAGCAATGTAAGTTATATACTAGTAAACTACAATCCCTCTATAACTCTAAGTGTACTCTGATTTGATTGTAAGCCAAAAAGAAATTCCAACATGCAAATGCCAGTCAAAGCTCATTAATAATGCATGCCAGAACAACAGGAGAAAGAAAAATCATTAAGTGCTACTAAAAGTCTAGCTATAGGTTTGAGAGATAAGAATTTTTTTAAAGGTATGCTTTCTCCTACTAATAGGAAAGTGAAGGAAAAAAAAATAACACATGCATTATGTATTACTTTTCTTTTTTGTGGTACCCAAGGTAATCTTTAAGATGAGCTTTATTTCAATGGTTATAATAACAACATTAACAAAATACCAGAAAAAAATTAAAGGAAAATAATAACTTAGTAAAATGAAAACAATATGTATTCCTATCACCACTTTTCCCTTTTCCCCCCAATGCCTCTTAAGCGTTCCTTAGACATTCTCTCTGGCCTTAAGCGGAAGGGTACCCGGGGAAGAACCTAAAGTGTAGCCCAACAATTCCCTCCAGTGTATTCATTCTCTCAGCATTTACTGATCGCTGCCATGTGCGGACACCACTACAGACACTGAAGACGCAGGACAGGTGAGAAACGGACCAGGCACAACGAAGTCAGAACCAGGTGGGCAAGACTGTTGGAAATGCAAGTAGTGTAAGTCCTTGTGGGAAGTTTACATTGGTGCTGTGAAGAAAATATTAAGATATTGAGGAGAAGGGGATAATTAATTCCACCAGGAAGACATCTGAGGATTGTTTTTCCCATAGGTTTGTTCTTAACCTAAAGGTAAGACCACCCATCAGCTGGACCATACAAAGAGCAACAGTAGCAAGTAGATATTCCCAAACTGGGACTGGGGTTTAGGGTTTGCTCTGGAAATTTCTGAAGATGAAAACTCTAATGGAGTATCTCCACATCAAGTTTTAAGTGCTAGCCATTAAATTAGACAAATAACTTCAGAAATTTTTTAATATTTAAAGGAATAGTCAGAGTAAATAAGTAAATATATATATATATATGCATATATTTACCCATTTTTAAAGTTAATGAATATGTGAATATGTGTTTATGTGTGTGTGTGAGAGAGAGAGAAAGAGAGAGAGAGAGAGAGAGAGAGAGAGAGAGAGAGAGAGAAAGAGAGAGAGAGAAAGAAAGGACAATTTGACTAACAAATCTTGGACACTGCCCTTGTTACTGGTAGTAGCAGCCTAAAATAAACTTCCTAAGAAAAGAAATATTTTGCAAGTGTAATGAGATGATTTATAACACAGATAAAAATGTGTTGCCTGATACAAGAAGCAGAAAACCAAAAAATGATACTACAGCCATCATTCAATAATAACATCTAATGGTCACAGATGAAACGTAACAACCTAAAGCATAATAGAAACCATAAAATGTAAAAATACAAAAACCTGATATTTTAGTATGAAAAAAACTAAGAGAAACTTTTCACAGATTAAGTTAAAATTGGTGTATGACAAACTGTTCTAAATATATATAACATACCTCACACTCTCGATATTAAAAATACAATTTTAGTTTGTTTTTAAAAATGTAGATATATTTACATTAAAACTCAAAGCACACTATAAAATTACATAAAATATATCATATAACTATTTAATAAATTACTTAAATATTTTAATTAGAAGCCTATTCTTAGTCAATGCATTTACTGTAGGTAAAAACAAATAAAACATAAAAGTATATTTTGCATTGTTTAAATTGTATTTGCTAATTTTTCTACCAAATCAATCTGTTTCTCATACAAACATAATTAAAGTAACTCAGAAATTCTCATATCACTTTGTTTTAGAATGATTAACCAACTAACTATAAAATCTCACTACAATTATAATTATTGGTTAACTTAATGGATACCCTTCATAAGATAAACTACCTATTAATTATTGTAGACACCATACAATAGGTTTTATGAACAAATAGCATGGCATTTTAAAAATATGTGGTTTTACTCTTTTATTCAGAATATATGTGTCAGTCAATGAAAGGGAGCTCAGATAAGCCAATAAAGATCCAAATAATTAAATTCATTCACTTTCTAGCAGGTTTTCAGGGTTTTGCTTATAATTCTAAAATTGTTTTTTCCTGTTTTTGTTGGTGTGACAATTTTGCCCAGCCCTGTGTATATAAAACCATCTAATTTAGTTGATTGTGGAGATTTGCATGTGTCCTGGACAAGACATAACAAAAATCTATACCTCTGGTTTTTATTTTGACTGTAAATAATAAATTTATAAGTTTATTTATAAAGGACAATTTCATATTCCATAGCATAAAAGCTGTTTTTTTAATCACTTGAATGGTAAGTATTGTTGAGCTTAATAAAAATTTTATTCTCAAAAATGCCTTTATATAAACTACTTCATATTGGTAAGACCAGATCTGTTTGATGCTTTAAGTTTATTAACACCAATCACCATGTTGAAATTTTAGAAGTCTATAGACCAAAAGCAAGAATTATCTTACAGTACTCTATAATGTGTTTCATAAAATCACTCATGTAATATTCATTCATTCATCATTCTTTCAACAACTTTCAATAATGCCAAGATCAATTCTTACTATAGGAAAATTTATATTTTGTATCATTTGCTGAATTAGTGAAGCACGCTTTGCAATATTTCCTGTCACCTTTGTTCATAGAACCTCAAAGATGTCATTTTGCTTAACTGTATGTATTCATTTTATAAAACGAAGGAATGAATGGACATTTAGGGAATCATTAATCTTCCGTATATGAGGGAAAGCCACACATAGTCTCAATAAATCAATGTCTTTGGAAGACACAAAAGCTTTCTGGTTTAATTCAAAATCCTTTATTTAAAATGCCAAATGTCTTTATATCATGCAGACGTGCTCCAGATGGCTAGGCACATGTTTCAATTAGGCTGAATTATAATTTTTTGAAGGGTTCTCTCACTCTGCTACATAGAGACTCTGCTATCCACAGCTACTGACTGTCTCTTGGGTGCTGCAGGTAACACTCCTTGGCTTTCTAAATCTCTAAAGACACCGTAGTAGCATTAAGTCAGAACTTTAAAATGATATTGAACACCCGAGGGACCCATAATTTTTTAAAGTTCTATTAATTACTAATCAATTTTCTTGTATGTGATATTGGTATGCCTCCCATGATTTTACTTCTCAGAAGACTACAGAAATGAGAAACACTTTGGGACTCTAGACTAATATTAATTCCACAGTTATAGAACTACAGTAAGAAAACTAAGAGGCCTTACTCAAATCAATGAAATCCGTAATATGTCATATACTATTAAATACAAATCTCTAATATTAGCATAAATTCCTATATATCTACTGCCTCAGGTCACCTCATTTGCTCTTAAAAAACACACCAACCCATACATTCTGTTCTAAGCAAAATAGCCTTATTTTAGTTCCTTTGCAATATACTCTCCTAGGAATGGCTCATAGAGCCACTTCTTGTACTTGAACACCACACAGTTTTTTCATGTTGTCTTTTTCCCCCTCTGTATTTCTCAGAAATATTGCTTTTCCTAAGAAGAGTTAAACACTTGAAGTTTGACTTATACCAACAAAAATCTATTGTTTTCCTCTTCTTTCTAAATATAAAATACATGTAAAAATAAAGTTATCCTGTGAGATGTAATTTCTGGGAATACAGTGAGGGGTTCTGAAGGCTAGATAGCTATGTATAATACACTAATATGATCAATTAATCAATACACAAGGTAGAATATATTTTTATTTATTTCTACTTATATTTCATTATTTCACTAGCTACTACATATACTAGTACTTGTCATAGTTGGTCAACTATTACCAAAGTATCCCAGTATTTTTGAGTAGCCATCAAATTAGAAAAAGTAACTGTCCATTTGGGCTCCATGCATTGGTCCTGATGCTATTGCTACCACTGCTATTACTTTAAAGAAAGGACTACACATTTGCAAACATGTGATTAATCTCTTATTTATATAAAACCTAGCCTAGTAAAGAATGGTTTCTTGTAGTGAGGTCTGCGAGCCATTTGCATGAGAATCCTTGATGGACCTGCTAAAATGACAGGTTTCAAGGGCCTTCCTTGAATCTTCTGAAAAATAATCTGCATTTTAAATAAGCTTCAACACAAGGAATTCTCACATGTGTTAAGTTTTGAGAACTAATCAAACTATAATATGTCACCATATAAAAACTGAATATTTTTAAAAGTTTAAATTCTGCTTAAATTAAATATCTACAAAATAGGAACAATAAATGTTGTTTTCAAACATTCTCATATTTTGTATGGGTCAGTGATATTTTAAAACATATTTTTTCCCGATTCATCATTTGGTTAAAATCCTGCTTTTTAAATTCAAACTATTTTTTATAACTCATCCTCAAAAGGACTTAAATTGATATCCTTAAAACTGTCTATGCTATTATACATAAAATTATACCAATGCTATATCATGCACAGTGAAAATAACAATTACTTCATTTAAAGTTCCCAAACTGACATCTTTATTAGAAACTTTAACCAGAATGTGCTATTGGTGGGCATGAGATTTGGAGTTAGGCCTGGGCCCCAATCTCAGCTCTATGCTTTGCTAATTGTATGACCCAAAGGGAGCAAATTTATCCTCCCTAAGCCCGAGTTTTCTCACCTGTAAAATAGCAATTTCATAGCATCATTTTGAGATTTGAATTATAAAGCATAAATAGCCATCTGTTCCTCATAAATAGATCCTATTGTGTTAGGGGTAATTGCTATTATTGTTTAAAAAGTATTTAAGAACCATGCTGTTATTGTTCAATAACTATTACCAGGGATGGAAATAATGTTGAAGACATCAATAAATCTATTTCCTGACCAATATGTACAAATACATCATCCAATGGAAACATGCATGGAGGGCAAGGGTAGCTTTCAGGGAGGAACGCACAGTGGGACTAAGATGCAGCCTCAGAGCAGGTGCACTAGCTTGTCTCTGGGATGAGCCCGAGGTGGGCCTACATACATGATATCGCTTAGCTACATAGTGATAGCTCATATCCAAGATTCTGAAATGAATGAGACAAGACAGGAAGAGGTATTGTTTTACAGATGTTTTTTCAGAATATACACCAAGAAAATTATTTCACTTAAAATCATTTAAAATATGCAGATAGCCCAGTGGTTGAGCATCCATCTATTAACCAGGAGGTCACAGTTCAATTCCTGGTCAGGGCACATGCCCAGGTTTTGGATTCAATTCCTCATGTGGGGCTTGCAGAAAGCAGCTTATCAATGATTCTCTCTCATCATTGATGTTTCTATCTCTCTCTCCCTCTTCCCTTCCTCTCTAAAATCAATAAAAATATTAAATAAATAAATAAATAAATAAATAAATAAACAAATAAATAAAAATATCCAGACAACCCCTTGGGAAGTACAAAGCTTGAGTGGGATAAATAATCTCAATGGTGTAAAACTGGTTACTATGACCAACTGGTAAAGTTATCATCATAGCAATCTTTTACATTTTCTGATAAATGATTTATGTGATGTCCTATTAGACTATCTCCTGAAGGCATGAATCTGGAAAATGCAAATTTGCATTCCAACTACTAACACCAGGTCTAGCACATTGAATACTGGGATGAAAGCAGAGGATATAAAGTCAATACAAAGGTAAGTAAATTGTTCACAATAAAAAATAAGAACAAGGTCCTAGTACTTATCTTTCCTAATTTAGAAGTTCTTGGTTACTGCCTAAGTGACAACATGCAGAAACAAGATTTTAGCAAGAGGAACAGACATATCTGGGCAAATGGCCATGGAGAAGATTAACAACATCTCTCTGCTCTACGTTCATCTTCTGTCTCAGAAGAAAACTGGAAATCCTAGGGAGGTTGAATTCTCTACTGGGAGACAGAAATCTCTCAAACGTTTTCTCATTGAAAGGCAGGTCTGAAAAGATGGGGTGTCATTCATGCAGCTCTCAGTGTTGTAGCCTTGCTATCTTGCCTGATCAAAGGCACCATCTATGCCAATGAAAAAGGCAAGAGAAAAGTGAACTAATACTTTGCGTAAATTCACAATGTTGCCAATGACATTAAAGGTCTGTCTGTACTAAATGTTTCTAATATGATATTGAACTGAAATAAAGATCTTTTAATTTTTTATTTTGTTTTATTGCTTAAAGTATTACAAAGAGTAGTACATATGTCTCCTTTTTTCACCCCCCTTGACCTTCTCCCGGCCTCCCCTAACCCCCAGTGTCTTGTGTCCATTGGTTATGCTTATATGCATGCATACCGGGGGGGGGGGGGGCGGGTTTGG
>NW_005369942.1:9089570-9091039 GCF_000412655.1 Myotis brandtii
GACCTTCCGCTGGCCTCCCCTACCCCCCAGTGTCTTGTGTCCATTGGTTATGCTTATATGCATGCATACAAGTCCTTCGGTTGATCTCTTACCACCCCCCCAACCCTCCCCGGCCTTCCCACTATAGTTTGACAGTCTGTTCCATGCTGCTTTGCCTCTGTATCTATTTTTGTTCATCAGTTTATAATGGTCTTTATTATCCATAAATGAGTGGGATCATGTGGTATTTTTCTTTCATTGACTGGCTTATTTCACTTAGCATAATGTTCAATGTTGAAGTCAATTTCTGACATACTTATTAACAAATACTCACCCTATCTTTCAATAAAGTTTTCTTTTTATTGTTTGCTCTAGATAAACTGCCTATATTTTAAATGACTTCAGTGTTTGATACTCTTATCAGGACATAGTCTACAAATTGCATAATACTTATCTGGCTTTGCATTATACTAAGATTCAAAATAGAATCCTGCAATTTAGTTAAATCATGTGTAAAAATTGGTATGTTGAAAATTGCATCCATTTCCCAGTCTTAGTTATGTATTTTGGCTCACTAGTCACTGTCATTTAAAAATTATTTTTCTACCTGACACCGCATAATGAGGAAAATTACCACAGAGGCATTTTGTTAATGTGTTTCCTCAGTAATTTCTTTAAAATCAGGAAATAGAATTTGTAAGTGGTTTTGTTTCCCATCTACATGGTATTATTAGAAATGTCATCACAATTTCTGCATGAACAGTAGCTATTTACATGCCCGGTAACTGTTTACATTTTTTTAAATCATTGCCTTCTGGACCACACAGGGAGTAACTGAATGCAGCATCAATAAAAGTAAACCAAACAGCCTTTTCAGAAAACGTGCAGTGCTATGCGCACCGAACATTTTCATCACGACACTTACTCAGTGGTTGGAATTCTCTCCCTGGAATAGATGAAGGCACTGCAGTTCAGAGAAGTTTAGCTTATGCTTGAAGGTCACGCAGTGTGAAAGGGTAGAGCCAGGATTTGAACACAATTATTCTGACTTCAAAATTTCTGTTTATTTCAGTATTTATGCATTGCACAACTGCACTCAACATTATGAACACAGAGCTCCTTCAGAAAGTGAATACACATTAAATCCTATCATTGAGGTGGGAGAAAAATTGCATTTAGGATAAATTAAGTTTATGAAAATAAAATTTAAATTATAGTTTCACTTCTTCATATGTATACTCTGTGCATTATAACATACTAGAGGCCCGGTGCACAAAAATTTGTGCACTCGGCGGGGAGGGGGGGTCCCTCAGCCCGGCCTGTGCCCTCTCGCAGTCTGGGACTCCTCAGTAGATAATGACCTGCTGGCTTAGGCCTGCTCCTGGGTGGCAGAGGGCACGCCCAATCCCTAGGTGCTGCCACTGGTCGGGCTCAGAGCAGGGCCGATTGGGGAGTTGGGGCGCTGCCCCCTGTCATGCACAGAGCAGGGC
>NW_005369942.1:9091807-9097530 GCF_000412655.1 Myotis brandtii
CTGAGGGCCGTTTTCAGGCTGGCGGGTGACTGAAGCTCCCAACCGCTCCTTTTTTTCTTTTTTTTTTTTTTATTCTGGGCCAGCTTTAGCTCTGAGGCCTCAGCTGCTGAAAGCAAGTTTCTGGCCTTCGTTTACCTTCTGTATTTGATACAATGTTGTGGTCCGGCTGGCTGAAGCCCGGCTGAATAAAGCAGGTTTCTGGGGTTTTGTTTAGCTTCTATATTTGCAACATAGTTGCTTACAGTTGCAGCTGAGAGGCTGGCAAGTCAGGCGGGGAACGTTGGAGTCCGAAGTCACTGGAGCAAGCAAGCCTCCCTGTTAGCTTCAAGCTGCCTGTCTGCCGGCCGCCATCTTGGCTGGCAGTTAATTTGCATATCTCCCTGATTAGCCAATGGGAAGGGTAGTGGATGTACGGCTAATTACCAGGTTTCTCTTTTATTAGATAGGATTATTGACTAATGTAATGCATTTACTTAGGCCATTTTTTTCCAAATAGTATTTGAAGTAGGAGGTAGAGACAAGCTAAGAAGTAAATATACAATGAGATTTGTTCAGTTTTAAACACATATAACTAACACTTCTCTCCTGGAAAATCCCGTCTACTAATACCAACACTGCCCAATAGCAACCCTGACCCACCCTCCACTCTCTAGTATCTATGACCAATTAATTTTTTTAAACAAAAATAAATTCTCTGAATGGTTGCTAAGCAACAAAAATTCTTCTTCCAAGAGTAAACAGACTCATGCACAGACGGAAAAGTGCTGAGAAGAAAATACAATAATCGACAGCTCCATGTGCTACGGCCAACTGTGTTCAGTCTGACCCAAAATTTTGGTAATCCTGTACTGTCCCTCCCATCACAAACTACCTTGTCCTGTAAAGAAAAGCTCTACTCCCACTTCCTTCATTTTCCAGCAAATCAGGGGTCATGTGATGCTCTAACTCTGCCAGGTTCTGGACTTGAAGTACTAAGGATTCATTACTAACTCATAACTGGTTACAACCTCAATGAACAGATAACTTTTCCTATTTTGTTATGCAAAGTCATAAAATATTAGGATGGCTTGCATCACAGGCAGTTTTTCCCACTTAGTCATACTTGTGAATTAGGATTTTAATCTTTTTAGTAGAGAATTTACCATCTTTAAAAAAACAGACTATGTGTCAAATTTTGCTAGCAATTGAAGGACTGCCATGCCATTACTGGGGAGGGAAAATGCCACAATAACAGCAATATAATCAATTTAAGTAACATTTAGGAACTCCAAATTACGTTTCTAAGAAATGGTCACAATCTAAGACACAGATTGCTAGATTTGAGTCAAATGTTTTAGCCAATTGCCCTAAATTAACCAATTTTGCCTCTAAAAAAATTCAAGTAAGGTCTCCTCATGGATTAAGCTAAAATTTTACTGAAAACCCCCTATAGTCTGGTTTCCCTGTGATGTGCTGCAGATATGCTAATGTGAAAACCTCAACAGGATTGTTCTTTGTGTGGTTATAAAATATTAACCCACCACATGAAATAAAACCAAGCGTGAGCACTTTACCATGGGGAGTCTCTTTTGATCCATAAATAAATTATTTGCTAGAATTGCAATTTTACAATTTGTCATAAACCCACACTGAAAGACAAAGATGTCACAAGAAAAAGATGTTAAAAACCTGTCATTATACTAGTGAGGGTACCAATGAAAGAATCATCACTTAAGAATACATCTCTTTTTGAGCATCTGTGAGACAAATTCCTCTTAGGTCCCTTGGGTTTAGAAAATCTGTATTTTTTTCATTAACTCACTTATGCATGGATGTGTTTGTTTAGTCTTAGGACACCATGACTTACATACCTGCTCTGACTTTCTCTGTTTGATTTGGTCTTTAGAAAGCCAAATATAAAACTCCAAGGGCTGCTTAAGCCATACATTTATGTACACCAATATTATATATCCAGGATTATTTTATAGCTACACTTATTTTTACTTCCTAGAGATTCATTTAACTATTTTATCCGTTCAAGGTATATATACTCTTGTAACCTGTTTCACATCCACTGTAGAATGAAATGGATGTATATATAATATCAATGGTAAGCATTTCGACTAAAGAACAAAGTGTTACAGACTATAGAACACTATAGCAAGCAGAAGGAAAGCCCATCCCCTTTGCATATTTGGTTATTATGAAATTTTCAGTAAGTAATAAAAACTTTTTGGGAAAGGTTTTAATTATGAACTATAAAGCTCTCACTGAAGAAGTTACCGGAATTTATGTGTTTTGTAAAAAAAAACAGAGTCCTTTGGAAGAAAACATAGTTTTACCTTAATTTCACTAAGCCAATTTGACTTCAATTATAAGAAGTGCATTAAGTAGTGAATAATACAAAAAAATATTTTCAAAATAGGTTCATGGGTAAACACACAACTTCGAGGGAGTCAATATTACATTATTATCAGTGGAAATTGAGAGACAACATTCCCCATGTAAATCAGAGGTAAGGTTTCAACATTAAACACCTGAAAATCCTAATATTTGAATTTGTTTATTTCGTAAGCAACTAAGCTTTCAACAAAGTAATTTCTGGATTCATAAGTTACTTTCCTTAAGGAACTATAACTATTATTGAATTATCTCAACAATAAAATGGTGCAAAATGATGGGTAAATAGCATCAACTTAATCACAGAATGGGCATGGGGTTTAATGTCAAGTATGCTGACCCAGAAACACTTGGATGTTGGTCTAGATGGGTGATCACACATAAATCATGAAATTCTCTGATGCCTTTTGCTTAAAAGGAAGAGAAAAACATCCAACTTACCTCCTTACAGATTCAGGGAAATGAAGAAGAAGGAGGAGGAGGAGGGAATGGAGGAAGAGGAGGTAGAGGAGGAGGAGATGATGAGGATGAAAGGGAGAAGAAGAGGTGGAGAAGGAGGAGATGATGAGGATGAAAGGAAGAAGAAGAAGAAGAGGAGGAGGAGATGATGAGGAAGATGAGAGGAAGAAGAAGAGGAGGAGGAGCAGATGATGAGGAGGGGGAGACGAAGAAGGGGAGGAGGAGGAGATGATGAGGATGAGAGGAGGAGGAGGAGGAGGAGGAGGAGGAGGGAGTGCTAAAATACTTTGGAAATAGAAATAGTTCTATGCATGTCTGAACTTTGGAGAAAACAGAAGGAAACTAAGAAACTTCACTGAGTACCTTTTCTTTCTTTTTCCCTCTCAATTAGTTATGAAATTGGTACGTCATTCCCATTTTACAGACAAGGAGGCTGAGATTCTGCAAACAGCTGCAATATGTTTGAATCAAGCTTCTTCCAAACCAAAAGCATACACTCTTTCAACTGAACTTTAGTCAGGATGAATTTTTAAGCAATATTTTCTTTGCTGCATTTTATTAATCAAGTTTACTACTATTATTGATGTTAAATGTTGAGCCAAGATAGTAAATTTGAAAAAAGAAATGACAGTACTTCAATTTATCAATCTTGAAAGTAGTAATTTTTTTAAGTGTCTATGTTCTCTCCTTTTTGCTGAAGAGAAACATGGTTTACAAGAGGTTGAGATTTGTTCTCTAAAGCAAAATTAGGTAGGCTCTAACAAAATAAGACAGGGTCATGGTGTAACATGCATTATTATATACACTCTGAATGTTCTACTTTACCAAGATAGCTGTATAGTAAGCATTAGCGACAACACTGAAGATTTCTGGAGACTGGATTACAAGGCGGCTCAAGCCAGTGTAGGCACGCAGCCACCGTCATTTTATCCAGGAAAATCAGTCTTTGCCACTTAACTAGCTTCACGAATTTCAGAAGAAGCTCCACAGCTTGCCTTGAGAAATGACAAATGACTCTTTTCCTTCAGTATGTATCACTGCCTGAGCTCCTGGCCCCTCGGCAGCATATCGGCAGCGTGTTCAACGGTGACTCCTTAGCTTATCAAACATAAGTTTACTGAGGGTGGGCACTGAGCCAGCCCTATTGTAGGTGCTGGGAATACAGCATTAATACACAGATGGAAACCTCTCCCCTCATGAAACATATATTTCAGAGGGAAGATGGACCATAAACAAAATAAAGGAGTAACACGTGTGTTATGTTGGGTGATGATAGAGAGTAAAGAGAAGCAAAAAGAAAGAGAAAAAGGACGATTGAGGGAGGGGCTTTGCAAGGTGACTTTGAGGAAAGGTGAGGGAAGCAAGAAGGGGGCAGACCAGGCCAAGAGCACAGCCAGCATGGACACCTGAGGCAGGAGCCCTCCCTGGGTTATGATCAGGTAAGGGACAGCCAGGAGGAAAGAAAAGTAACTGACAAGAGAGGTCACGGTGGGCCTTACAGGTCAATGTAAAAATCTGGCTTTTACCATGAGAGAAATGGAAAGCCATGGGCAAATGAGTGAAATAATCTGACTCTAGCTGCTGGACTAGACGGAAGGGGTCAGGACAGAAGCAGGGAAGCCACTTCATTCATTCATTCATGCATGCAATCGATCATTCAACAAAAATTTATTCTCTGCCTACTATGTTCCAAGTAATCTTCTAGGCTCTTGAGGTACATCAGTGAACAAGGCAGATAAATCTATCTGCCCTGGTGAATTCCATTCTAGTGGGAGGAAGACAGAAAACATAATCAGAATTATAGATCAGTAAATTATATTATACATACTAATATATATCTAATGTGTATCTATTATTTAAAGTGATGAGATTGGTTGAGCTCCTTGGTGGAATAGTGTAAATGAGAAAGAGAAGAATTTCAAAAACTGATTTCCTGGGCATTCCAACGTTTAAAATTTGGGGAGATAAGAACCTGAAGGAGGCTGGTAAACATTACCCTGGAGGTATATGAAAAACTAAAACAGGAAAAGGGAGATTGGGCAGGATGAGGGCGTGGGTACAGTAATAAGTTAGTAAAGGAAGAGTGATTCTCACTTAGAATATGAAATATAAATAAACACTTGAAGCACAAGAGGAAATTATCCCAATAGATGTCTGAAGGAAAATGTTTTATGCTAGGGAAAAGCCAGGAACAAGAGCTCTGAGGCAGATGTGTGCCTAGAAAGTTCTGGAAAAAAGTAAGAGGCCAGTGTGTGTAAAGCCAATAAACAAAAAAGGAGAACAGTAGGAAAGGATGTTAGAATCAATATGAAGATGTCTTCAATAATCTGAGGGAAAGATGATGGTGTCTTAGACCAAGGCAGTAACAGTGGAAATGATGAGAAATTGTCATTTTCTGGATATATCCTATCTAATAAAAGAGAAAAATGGTAATTAGCGTACGACCGCTACCCTTCCCATTGGCTAATCAGAGCGATATGCAAATTAACTGCCAGTCAAGATGGCGGTTCACCGCCAACAAAAATGGCAGCTAATTTGCATATTGTAGGCAGGATGGGACAGCGCTATTCTGCCTGTCCTGCCACCATCCGGGCCTGCTATCTGTGACCCTGATGGCGGGCGACCCCTGTGCAACCCGACCCAGGGCTGGCAGGCGTGACCCCAGCAATCTGCCACTGGCCAGGCCCCCAACCGCCTCTCCCTTGGGAGATCCCCCGGCACTGGTGGGAACTGCTGCCCGTCAGCCAGCAGTCACGCCCCCAACAGGCCCTCCCGCCAGGGATGAGCAACCGGAGAGGACGGCCTGCAGCCAGCCCCTGTGCGCCTGCCCATGGGATCTCCGCGGCGAACACGGAGCAGGAAAGGGCGGCCTGCAGCCAGCCCCT
>NW_005369942.1:9098693-9102400 GCF_000412655.1 Myotis brandtii
GAGGGAACCCCATCCCCCAGTGCACGAATTTCGTGCACCGGGCCTCTAGTTTTTAATAAAGAGCCAAGATTCACTGACAGATTGTACAAAGGTGTGAAAGTGAGGAGTCAAAGAGGACTCCAAGTGTTTGGGCCTGTGCAATTTGGAGACTGGGATTGCCATCAAGTGAGAAGGAGATGGCCGAGGTGGGGTAGGTTTTTATTGGGGAAGATATCAGAAGCTCAGATTTTGGAATGTTAATGCAAAACATCTATGAAGAAGCTAATTAAACATAATGAGTAAGTGGTTAGTTATAAGAATATGGAATACAGGAGAGATAGATGGGCCAGAGACAAAATTTTAGTCATCAGTATATATGTTGTTTAAAACCATGAGATTGATTGAGATCCTCCAGGAAATAAGTATAGGTTAAAAAAAGAGTTTCAAGAACTGATTCCAGGAACAGTCCAACATTTCGAATTTGAGAAGATGTAGAGAATCTGGTAAAGAAGACTGAGAAGAAATTGGTCCAAGAAATAAGATAAAAATCCTGAGTATGATGACATAAAAGCATTACAGAGTATGATGACTTAGAAGTGTGTGTCCATGGGCGCTAAGAACTGACCCTGGATATAGAAACTTGGCTGTCAGGGTGATCTTGACAAGAGCAATTTCATTGGAGCTACAGAAACCAAGCCTGATGGGGGTGGAGTTAAGAGATAATGAAAAGAAAGAAGGCAGGAATAGGCAACTCTTTCAAGAAATTTTGCTGAAAAGGGAAGAAAATAAATGAGGCAGTAATTAGAAGACTGGAAATATATTTCTTCTTCAAGTTTAAGAAATTAAAGTGAAGAACTGACTGATTATAGATCTACTTGTTTAAGCCTAACCTAACTAAAGGTTCGGGAAGCCACCCACTGCCGATACTATCATGAGAGTGCACCAAGGAATGCGGAAGGCCGATGGACCTTGGGTGTTAGCAGGGCTAACACTGAGCACCATTGTTCCTTTTGAGATAGCGGTGGCTTGACACAATTTCCTGACCTGATAGCCTCAAATGTTTACTGGACCTTACTGATCTTTACTGATCTTTATTGACCATAGAGACGGCCTGTCTACTACCTGTTTGCTGTGCTTTACTGAGGGCAAGATGTGTATTTAAAACTGAATAAAAAGTGGAGAAGGCCAGGTTTCAGTGAGCCTCTCCAAGAGAGAGGTCTCCACCTGGCCCCCCAATGCCTTCTAAATTCATATTTCTTGTATAGTATTTTCATTTGTGCATCAGCCCCTCCTTCAGATCCTGAACGAAGGTTGCGGCATAAAGGCTGATAGGGACCTAAAGTAAACCTACCACTGGGTCATTATCTAAATTTTACTTGACACTATATTACTTTAGTCACCATTATGAAGGAACATAGAAATACAAAAGCAACATTTTACACAGTAAAAATTGTATGCCTGTGAGAGTACAGAAAATATCAACCATCCTTATCACATGTAATGTTACTCAGTGCTTTGTTGGGATCAAATGTACATAGTCTAAAGACAAACTACTGGGTTCATATCCTGCGTCCTCCCTAAACCAGCTCCACAAACTTAACCTCCATTAGTCTCAATATTCTCATTTGTCAAAGGATGTGAGGTCATATGTCATCCAGGATTATTGTGAAGGCAAGTCAATGCCAGGTGCTTACCAGTGTTTGACATAATGTAAGTACTTTAAATATGTCAGAATCCATAAATGATAAAAAAAACATTTCAGAAAAATGTCAAATAATCTGAAAGAAATGATTAGTAACAATTAGATTGATTCCCAACTGCCAGTCGTCAAGTGTGGCTTGTAAAAGTCTTTCAACATTTCTTCAATATCTATAGAGTTAGTTTTTGCTCCCTGATTGTTTCTTAAATGCATGTCTGGAAACTAAAGAAGCTGTATCCCTAGAGCCAAATCTTGATTAATACATATAAAGTATCTTCAAATTAGGTTATATTTCATGCTCATAACTTTTTCTCAAAATATTAACACCAGGGATAATCCGGCAGTCTTTGTATAATGGTTGCACACATGTTAATATATGATATTATATATCAATAGTATATATTAACATAATATAGTACATGTATTTTATAAAGGATATTTGTCTAATAGGATTTTTTTTCACTTGTCTGAATTCCTCATACTCTCTGCTCTTTATTTAATGTGCGACTGCAATTGGTCTCTGTTGTCACATTACTTGAAGCCTGAAAGTACTAGAAAATATTGAACATATTCTGTATTTAGGACACTGTAAGGAACTTTTTAATTCATCTTGGCCCATATAATTTGCCAATTATTCTTTTCTTATTTCCACTCACAGCTCTAATTCAGAATACTTTCAGGGTATCATAAAGAGCTGAGCCCTAGATTTATTAATTCTTGGAACAGAAGATTCACCTCAGGGCCTGTGGAATTCTTTATAGTCGCTAACTCAACAGTCCTCACTACTAATGAGGTCCGTGGGCAGTTTTTCACTGTAATGATGACAAAGTGCAAGATGCAGACAATGAGATGAAAAATTGATTCCACAAAATGCTAAGTACATAAATATTTTCAAAACTAGTTGCCTCAACATTTAATGAGATAATATAGGATTAAAATGATTAGGGCTTTAACAAAGGCAAAAAAAACAAACCAATAACTTCATCGGAAGATAAATTATGTCTATGAAATCAATTACCAAACTGAGAGACCAAATCAAACATCCTGAGCCATTTACAAAGTATGCAGCATGAGCTTAATTGGCCATCAATATTCCTGTTTGTAGTATCCACTTGTACATGTCTTGAAAACTTATAGAGCCCTCTGAGTCCTTTTAAATATTTTGTTTAATGAATTTAAAAACATACCAATAGGAAGAAAATATCAGAAATAATCACAGGTTATTTTTTAAAAGTTCTATTCTGGAGATCGAGAAGGGAAGCAATAAAATGTTTTCTCCTTTTAAAATAATCTCCACACTCCATCCACTCCAACTTCACCATTATTTCTTAAAAGAGTAAGGTTTATCATCTGAAAATCCAAAATTGCATTCTCCCCCTTCATAAATTACAGCTTCCAAATTGCACAGCATCGTGGAGCAGGAGAGGCCTGCAAACCTGTGCTCTTCATCTGCTTCTCGTTCCCCGCTTCATGGTCTCACCCTCTTCCCTGCTCCAGAACCACACCCAGAGCCACTCTGCCATGGGGATGGTCACTGCCACCACTAACTGACCCATAAACGTGTACAGCATCTGCCAATGGCCTTGACTGAGGCAGGCAACACTCATGTGTCCCTTAGTTCAGACAATACATAATACTACTTGTCAAAAACTTTTCAACAGCCAACAAGGGTGTGCAAACAAGATTGGTAAAAGCATACATATATGCTCATATCAACATACTGAAGAGTCCTGCTTGTAATAAAACCACAGATGGCCCTGGGTTTTTTTAGTAGTAGCTGGGAGTACAAATAATGGACTTATATAAGTCTGAGCATTGTTTTCCTTTCTATCTATCCAAACTTAAGCAAATAATTTTTTAATTTCATTAAATTTATTAGAGTGACATCTATATATATAAAAAGCCAGTGACCAGAATGCCATAATGACCGGAACAACTGGTCGCTATGACGCCCACTGTGGCCAGCGAATCGACCCGATCGGGAGTGGGGCCAGCCCACCAACCTCCTGCAGCCCCTCACCCAGCCGGC
>NW_005369942.1:9102735-9113977 GCF_000412655.1 Myotis brandtii
AGGGGCAAGGCCAGCAGCTACCACCTGCGGCCCCTCCCCCTTGATTGACCCACACACACACAAATCAGGGGCAGGGCCGGTCGGCCAACCTCTTATGGCCCCCCTAGCCACTGACCCCCAATCAGCCCCCCCACCCATTTGGGGGCAGGGATGGCTGACCCACCACCCACAGTCCCTCCCAATGGCCAGCACCACCCCCAATTGGCCCCCCACCCCAATCTATGGCGGGACCCACTGGCCAATCGCCCACGGCCTCTCCCCCCTGGCTGGTCTGGCCCCAACCTCCCGCCGTCTCCTCCTCCCAACAGGCCCGGACGCCACCCATGCATGAATCTGTGCACTGGGCCTTTAGCTGGTTAATGAAATTATATAGGTTTCAAGTGTACATTTCTATAATACATCATCTGTATATTGCATTGTGTGCCCACCACCCAAAGTCAAATCTTCTTCTGTCACTATATATTTGACCCCCTGTAGCCTTTAACTTTTCTGAGACTGTTTCCACAGCTATGAAGTGGGAATGATTATTACTAGTGTTGTCATGAGGCTCAAATGATAAAACCCCTATAAAAGCACTTAGCAATACTCGATACATTTTATTATTTTATTATTATTTTATTATTATTATCATATTAGTATATATTCAGTTCTGTTGCTTATATTTTGCCTGTGATGGATGATACACAAGATACACAGACATTTAATCTAAGATGCACTAACTCTGATTCTAAACCCTCTGGGAGAAAATCATTTCCAAATTTGGTAGTCAGCACTGATCTCACAAAAGTCTCCATCACTTCTCTTAGAAATCTTGATGTTTTCATTGTGAAAATAAGTTATGATCCTATTGTTAAAACTCATTTCTGATCTTTAATGAATTCTGTTCCACTCACACTAGAATATTTCTACTAGTGTGGTTTTTATTTGTTTTTTACTGAATTGCAATGCACTGTATAACATGGGCTCCATCCTAGAGTGCCATTAAAGAGAACTGAGGAATCGAAACTGTCCTCATCATAATGAAAAACACTGTCTGTCTTGTTCACTGTGTTGACACTTACATCAGAGGTGCAAACGCCGTGGGGGGTAAGACTGTTGCCTGAGCACAAATCAAAACAGCAGTTCCCAAGTACCCAGCAATAATTGTATTCTGCACTGCTAGGCACTCACAGTAAAAATAATGTGCCAGTTCCACTTAAATACTGGAGAAAACTCGTTGAAAAAAATAGTAAAATTATGAATTTTATTAACGCTGGACCCTTAAATCTCTAGGTCTTTTCACTATTCTTGTGACAAACACTGAAATGTGCACAGAGAACCAGTGATCTGTCCCTAAGCACTGCCGCTGTCTCACAGCAAAGCAAATGGGCAGCTGTTTGAGTTGCGAGCTGAACTAGCTGCTTTATTTATGGAATGTGATTTTTACTTGAAAGGACAACAGACAGAGAAACTATGTTTTTTTAGACTTAGTATCTGGCCAACAGTTTTTTTGCTGGGTTTGTTTGAAAATGAACAAAGGGAACCTGGCACTTCAAGGAAAGCAACTAACAATATATGTTACTAATGATAAAACTTGCACTGTCAAGTGAAAATTCAAATTCCGGAAACCTTCTAACCATCACTCTGAGGTTGAGAGCCAATACACTTAAAGACACTTATATTAATATCCTTATCACGTATACCAATATTTTCCAAATAACCAATGCCTGATATTTCCAAGTTATGCATAGGTAAATGTCCATTCAGAATACAAGTAGATCGACATATTTTTTTGTAACAAATTATGAATAGTTCACTGACAGGGTTTCAGACTCCACATTGCAAGTAAGTTTTTTAAAAAATGTCACTTGTGGAGTTCTGGTGTGTATCAAAAGAAAGTTGACAGTTATCTAAAAAAGATATCAAAGTATCTCTCCCTTATCCAACTGCATATCTCTGATTCAGGATTGGTTCTTTTCACATGCTTCAACCAAAACAACATTTTTTGCAATAGGCTGAAGGAGATTTGAGAATCTAGCTGTCTTCTCTTAAACCAGATATTAAAGAGATCTATGAAAATGTAAAATAATGTCTCTTTTTTTCATTAGTCTTCATTTTGGCAAAATACAGTTTTATTTAATACAATAAAATTAAAATGTTATAGGTTTAATGTGATTTTTACATGAATTAATACTTCAACTTTTTCTCAATTTTAATGTTCTAATGGTAACTATCAATAAATAAGACATACCTAAGCAAATGCTCTTTTTGGGATCCTTGGGGTCCTGAGACCAACAAATTTGAGAACTGGGACCTGGACACAGACAATATTTCCTTCCACTTAAACCCTAAGTTCCATGTGAGATCACCCGCTTAAGTTCCTCTTTTCCTTTCTGAGTTTTCTGACAATTCTCAATTCACCTGTAGAACAGAGATAATTGGTGTGCCCTGGTCCTTAGTGCAGTTAATGATCAAGATCAAATTTATTGACTTCCTCCATTCCCCCAGCTTATCTCGGTTAATTTATTTCTGAGGCACAAGAACACACGTTCTGCATTCAGTTCTTCTACCATCTCATTCAGCAAACATGTGCGGAGCACCTACTATACACCAGGCATCAGACTAGGCTCTGAGATCAAAATGGTCAATGAAACTAAGCTTCTGACCTCGAAGAGGTCCAACCCAGCCCCTCAGCTGCATGTTCCCTTGCAACACATATTAAAAGAGAAATGCTTATTGATGTACTACACATCTCCATTGTTTGTTGAACCTAGAAAAATGATTGAAAATTTATATGAGCTATTTTAACCTCATCTAGACTCTTCTGAGAATGTAAAGGCACAAAATAAAAAGATAATAAACCTTATGTCGGCAATCCAAAGTCATCCTTCAGAGACACTCTTATTCAGGCCAAAATGTTAGCTATGCGAGTAGGGTAAATGAAGGCACACAACTGGACAGATCTTTGGAAGGAGCAAAATCAGAGCCACAGTCCCCATCCCTGCTCCACACGCATCAGAGCTGGACAAAGAATGCAGATGAAATCATTTCTCTTTTACCCACTGACCCTCTGCTTGCCCATGGAATGTGGTCAGCCATGACTCTAGCCAGAAACCTGAGTAAGCAACCCAGATGCCTATCAGTGTACATGAGTAAATGTTTTAAAATACATTGGAATGAAGTTTGCACTTGGAAACAAACAACTGAAAAATCACCTCTGACAACCAGAAGTAATTTATAACTTCTCTTTGCAGAATCATGGTAAATTAATTGTTTCAGCAGAAGGAAAAAGTATTTTGTTGCATATACTTAAAAGATACAACCAGTAATAATATGAAATTCTAGCTCCCAACTACTGCTTTCAATATTCTTTGGGGAAGCACATTTGCTTTTAATTTTAGGAGTGGTTGGACCTTGGGAACTCAAACTTGGTTTACAATTTCAGCACTTTCGTTCACAGAAGACACCCTGACAATTTTTCTTCTTATAAAACAATCAGCGTAAGGACTTCTCCTAGATTTTTTAATAAATAGGGTACAGTAAATATGAATAACTTTTCATATAGGTGTTACTGAGGTTTAAAAAAGCAACAAACATATTATTCCCTATTACTAACAAAATGATTTCTAATTATTTTTTAATCTGCAGACCTATTACAGAGACAGCACTACTTAATAAATTTAATCTAAAACAATCTTTATATATCCAATGAGTAAATAATAAGGCAAACCTTCTAACGATAACAATGGACATTTATTCTCATTCTCCATATTCTCTAATAAGTGTAATATACTGAACCAACAAACAACAACCAATAATATCATTTGTCTTATAGTTTAACAAGTTCATCTAAAGTCTACCTTTAATAACTATTTCAGTTTTCAAACTAATGCAATCTCTTCAAATAAGTAGTGATTCCAGAGAAGGAAGGAAGAGACAGGGAGAGGGTTTAGGGGAAGAATATACCAAATCAAAATAAAATTACATAAATCAAGGCCCGAGTCAAATCAAATAGCTCAACATATAAGACCTATGTTAAGATCTTTAAAAAACTAATTAGGTAAAAGAGGACATTTGGGTTAGAAGTCCCTTCAGGGCTATGTGTAAAAGAAAAAAAAACTGAATTCCACTTAGGATTATATCTCTGAGAATTATATCTCTATTAAGAAATATATCTCTAATTATATCTCTCATATCCTCTAGGCCATGAATTTGCTGCTCCATCCATTGAACAGACATAGCTACCTATTATGAAAAAAAAATCACACAGGATTCAAAAAGAAGATAATAATAAATGAGCATTTTAAATGAAGAAAACCCCTCACCTTCCCCAAATAGAAAAGAAAGCAAGAAAACAAATACATGAGCCTCAATCTCACAAGCATGTTATGTCTGGTTTACGGCCAAATATCACAAACCACATTTGATATTTTGTGTTTTTGGCTGAGTGGCATCAGAATGACTTTGAGGGGAGTAAGGAGGGACAGAAAGAACTTAGAAAATGGCCAACAAGAGCTTTCCAGAGCACCGCTATATCATTTCTGGTAGATATCAAGACAACATTGGCAGTAGTTCAATTTAAAAAACAAATCAATGATACACGGAGGTAGTATCCTAAAATATAACCCTGGGAAGGCCAAGCTTGGAATTCTCTTGGCTTATACTGTGAAACTAACTTCTCACCTGTCAGCAGACAGAACAATGTGTACCTAAACCAGGGTATTGAACAACACAGTCTTGTCTCAAGAAACAGCCTCTAATCTCTGATCATTCACAGCACATTACATGTTTTAGGTTAAGAAGGTAAAGAAAGGATTGCCCTAAGTCAAAAGACAGTGCCTAAAATGTGAAGGCAGAGGAAATCAGGAATCTCCTTGAACTTGGCTTGGCACATTGAAATTAGTCACTGTCTATAAAGCAACTGCTAAGGCTGCTGAGGATGTGAAAGTTAATACTGCCCTCCATGGCCACGCCCCCTAGACAGCTAGGCTGTAATGCTGATTTCTACCAAAGTTCTTAATTTTGGAACAGAAAATTCTTAAGTCTGAAATCACCCATTCTCTAGTAGGCTTCCTTACTGAGAGGTGTTTAGTTTAGTGCTGGGATTCAGCTTATGTAATTGAATGTGGGATGGTTGTTGTTTTTTGTTTTGTTTTGTTTGGGGGGGGGGTGCACTTCAGAAATGGCTAAAGATTTCTCCCTAGCCTATACATATACATATGACTTCTATGAGGTGAACTATAAAGTAAAAACTGTTCATTGTTTAGTTTTGACTAGGATTAAAGCTAGATTTTATTTAATTCTTGTTAGTCTTTGTGCCAGAACATTTTTATATACTCCTGTCAGTAAAACCAATTATCAACAATACAGGTAAATAATTATGGAAAGTCATATAAAGAAGAGTGATCTTTCTGAAAAGCATAGCAACAAATAAGTCAGAAAGGATGACAAAATCATTACCTCTGCTCTCTGTGTTCTGGGAAAAGCAGTTGATTTTTCTATGGCATAAACCTCCACCAGGTAAAGGCAAGCTCCTTGCTCCCGGTCCAGAATGGCTGCTGTCTGAATCATGCCAGTTTGTCGTCCAATAGTAAAGAGACGCCCAACGGTTTTTTCTTCACAACGAACTGAAACAATATAATACTCCACTGGGGCTTCCGATCCTCTAGGGCTAGCTGCTTCTATTGATATTACATTGGTACCAATGGGTTCCCCTTCCTTCAAAATAGTTATATATTTGGGTTGAGTAAAAACAGGTCCATCGAGGCCCTGAAGAATGACGGTCAATTCAGTGGTGGATTTCCTCCTTTCCGGGCCAAGGTCTGTCGCTGAAACGATGAGATTATAGATCAGCTGTGAAGGCACCAGCGCGGAGGCCACTCTCAAGTCTCCACTGAAACGGTCCACAACGAAGGTGTCTGTGTCCCCATTGGTGATCTCGTACTCCACCTCTCCATTGGCACCTTCATCCGGGTCAGCAGCCATGACTGTTGTCAGCACAGAACCAATCACAGCCGAAGGGTCTGCAGCAAGGGCGTTTTGTGATATGAACACTGGAACGTTGTCATTGAGGTCTGTAACCAAAATGGTCACATTTTTCAGAGCATACCTTCTAGTTTCTATAGGCACAGCTTGATCGTTGGCTTTTACGGTTAACTCGAAGAGATTAGCAAATTCCCGATCTATTTCAGCATTGGTATATATAGTGCCTTTGACTTCATCTATGCCAAAGTGGTTGCCCCTTGGCATCTGTTGGATGATCGTGTAGGCTAGCTGCCCATTAATGTCTGCATCAGGGTCATGGGCAGTCACTGAAATGACAGACGTACCAATGGGAATGTTCTCAACAATAGACTTGAAAATATCCCCAGGAGGAAAGCTAGGAGGGTTGTCATTGAAATCCCTCACCTGGATAACCACTGACATTGTAGATGAACGAGGAGGCCTTCCTTGGTCTTTTGCTGTTATATTTAATTTGTACAAAGACTGTGTTTCAAAATCCAATTTCTTGGCAAGAAAAATACTCCCAGTGTTTGGGCTAATGCTGAAAGTTCCATGGTTGTTAGTCCCAGTAATGCTGTAGTGCAAATCAGCATTGTCACCGGAATCTGAATCCGTGGCAGTAACGGAGGACACGAGTTCACCAATTCTCATGTTTTCCAAAACATCAACAAAGAGTGTTGATTTGGGGAAAGAGGGGGTATTGTCATTTTCATCTAAAATATCAATATTTAAGGTACAGGTTGAATTGAGGGAGACTGCCCCTGAATCCACTGCTTGAATTACAAGGGAATAGGCGGGTGTGGCTTCATAGTCTAATTTGCCAATTAGTGTCACCTGGCCAGAGGTACTATCTATAGCAAACTGTCTTTCTTCATTTCCTTTGATTACAGAATAATGAATAAGTCCATTATTACCTTCATCAACATCTGAGGCAGATACTCTTAAAACCTGTGTCAGGTTGGCTGCAGACTCTGATATTGTAGCTTGATAAAAGTCTTTTACAAATTTGGGAGCGTTATCGTTTATATCCTTCATGTAAACATGGACAGTGGCCTGATCCTTGAGAGGCTGTGGGAGCCCCTGGTCTGTTGCAATGACTGTAAAGCTAAACACTGCAGTCCCCCTGCGTCTCATAAGAGACTCCCTGTCAAACTGATGAGTATTTGTAATTTCTCCACTAAGAGCATGCAACTCGAAATCTGGCTGCACCATTTCAAATGAATACCTTACTTCTCCATTTGGCCCAAAGTCTTTATCTACAGCACTTACTTTGCCCACAAATGACCCAGCTTTCTGCTCCTCTTCAAAATAAAATGAGTAATTGGTACTGTTAAAAAGAGGTCTGTTATCATTTACATCTTCTAAAATTACAGTAACATTCACAGTAGCACTAAGGGGTTCCACAGCTCTGTCAGAAGCAACAACCAGTAAAACATATCTGTCTTGAAGTTCACGGTCCAGTTCACTTTTTATATACAATTGACCATCTGGGAATATGCCAAAAGCATCCCCTATATTTCCTTCAGCAATGCTGTATGCAATTTCACCATTGGCTCCTGAATCCTTATCAAAAGCTTGCACTTTAAAGAATCGAGAATTCACAGGTTCTGACTCAGAAAGGGTGACCTCATAGGAGAGCTGGTCAAATACTGGTGGGTTGTCATTTACGTCATGGACATAAACCGTTAAGATGACACTCGAGGAGAGCTGTGGAACACCCATATCAGATGCCAAGATCTCTAACTGGTAGGAACCAGCATGGACATCCAGGGGCCCTAGCAGACTAACATGACCATCCTTCTCATTGATAGTAAAGAGATTCTTGGGGTTCTGCTTCAGGCTATAGAGCACCATGCCATTAACACCTTCGTCAGGGTCCACAGCTTTGGCTTGGAAAATGCTGTGACCAGCCTGCCAATTCTCCACCACATTCACACTCTCTACTGCCTGAAGGAAATGGGGAGAGTTGTCATTCAAATCCTTCACTGTTATGTTAACCATAGTGTCTCCAGTCACTGTGCCCCCGCTGGCCACTACTTTCAGCTGATAAAAGGACTGCTCTTCTCTGTCAATCACACTCCCTGTGGTAAGCTGCCCAGTGACCTGGTTGATAGCAAACATACCTTTCTGATCCCCAGTAGTAATGAGATAACTGATGTTGGCATTGAGATCCATGGTGGAAGCAGACACACTGCCCACATGATATCCCAGAGCCACATTCTCAAAGACCACGAAGCTGTAGGCAGCCTGACTGAATACAGGTGGGTTGTCTTGAGTGTCCAATACAGTGATGGTTACTACTGCCTGGTTGGGAGACTGCAAATTGCCACCATCAGTAGCCACTACTTGGAGTTGGTAAGCTGTTTTTTCTTCTCTGTCTAGGGCCATTCTTGTCGAAATAACCCCACTCTGAGCATTAACCTGAAACCGAGACCTGTCCCCAGCTGATATGCTATATTTGATAGTTCCGTTGAGACCCAAGTCAGGGTCAGTGGCAGACACTGTGGTGATGTAGCTACCTCCGGGCTCATTCTCCTGAATATGAGCAAAGTACTGGACTGGGTAGAACACGGGACTGTTGTCATTCATATCCAGGAGACTCACATTTATGCGAGCCACTGAGGACTGGGGAGGGGAGCCCAGATCTGTGGCCAAAACCAACAGGGAGTAGAAAGATTGCTCCTCTCTGTCCAAGGAGGAGATAGTACTCAACCTCCCAGACACAGGATCCAGACGGAAAGACCTCTGGTCAGTCTCAGCCTCTTGTAAGGAGAAACGCACCGTCCCATTGTCACCCAGGTCCCCATCAGTTGCCCTGAGCACCAGCAGTTCTGTCCCTGTTGGGGCGTTCTCAACCACAGACACATCATACCCTTGTGGCTGGCTAAATACTGGCTTTTCATCATTCACATCCAGGAGAGTTACTACAAGCTGGGCGTAGGAGACCTTGGGGTGAACGCCCTGGTCCCGAGCACTAATATTCAGTACAATTTGGGAAGCAACTTCACGGTCCAAGCCCCCAGCAGCCCCGGTGGTCACCAGGCCGCTATGTTCACTGATATGGAACCAACCTAGTCCATTGCCAGAGACAATGCTGTAACGCAAATTGGCATTGAGACCAGAGTCGCCATCCGTGGCAGACACTCCACTCACGTAGCTTCCCGGAGGCGCCTCCTCGCTCAGGTTCACTCTGTACACTTGCTGCGCAAAGACCGGAGGGTGGTCATTGATGTCATTGACAAAAATCACCAGGCTGGCCACAGAAGAGCGCGCCCGGACCGCGGCGGCAGGGGGCGCCCCATAGTTATCCGAGACAGACACGGTTAGGTTGTAAGAAGGAATGCGCTCGCGGTCCAGGGCGCTGGCCACTTTGATGAGGCTCAGGTTCGGCACTTTGCTGCTCTGCACCTCAAAGTGGCGCTGCTCGTTGCCGGCAAGAATTTGCACCGATATGTTCCCGTTGGCCGCGGGGGAGTCCGCGTCCGTCACGGTGAGCAGAGCCACCACAGTGCCCACCTGAGCGTTCTCGTCCACCGAGGCGTAGCGCGAGGTGGCGGGGAAGTAGCGGAATTTCACCACCGGGTCATTGTCATTGACGTCCAGGAGCTGAATGAGCGCCTCGGCGCGCCCGGTGAGGGAAGGCACGCCCCGGTCCAGCGCCTGCACCGTCAAGGAGTACTGGCGCCGGGCCTCGAAGTCCAGGGGCTCCCTCACCGTGATGAGCCCCGTTTCGGGGTCAATCTGGAAGGGGGTCCCCTCGTCCTGCAGCCGATAGCGGATGTCCGCGTTGGTGCCCTCGTCCGCGTCCGCCGCCGCCACCTGGAGGACGCTGGAGCCCACGGCCGCGTCCTCAGGCACCCCCGCCTGGTAGTGGGAACTGCCAAACACCGGGGGGTTGTCATTAATGTCCTGCACAGTCACGTTTACCTGAAGGTAGCCCCGCCGCTTGGGCTCGCCCTTGTCCTTCACTTCCACCAGCAGCTGGTACTGCGGCGTGACCTCGCGGTCCAGCCCGCCCTCGGACACCAGGTGCAGGAAGGCGCCCTCGCCGCTCGGGTTCAGGGTGATGTCCAGGCGGAAGCGACCCTCCTCGTTGCCCTGGACGATGCGGTAGGAGTGGTGGTCCACGCCATTGGAGCCGATGTCTGCGTCGGTCGCCGTGTCCAAGATGACTTGGCGCCCACTGCTGCTGTCCTCCTTAAAAGTGACTATGATGGAGGGGTCCGGGAAGACAGGGGCGTTGTCATTGAGGTCCCACACCAGCACTCGCACCTCGGTGGGGTAGGTGGGCGAGCTGGAAAGGACCACCAGGTTGATCACGTCGCTGGGCAGGCTCTCGCGGTCGATGGTGGCCGTGGTGTACAGGGTCCCCGTGCTGCTGTTTATGGCAAACAGGGCGTGGCTTTCGCTGAGCCGGTAGGTGAAGCCCGGGCGCGTCTGGATGGTGCCCACCAGCGTGCCCGGGGGCTGCTCCTCCAGCACTTGGAACACCTGGCGCTGCTCGGCCCCGCCAACCTGGGTCGGCCCGGGGAGCAGGGACAGCAGCCCGAAGAGGCGCAGGAGCTTGAGTATCGAGGGGGTGGGCAGCGGGAGCCAGGCGCGGCCAACAGCCCAGCGTGCGGCCAAGTCCATGATCCCGGCTCCCTGGAATGGCGCGATCAATAGGAGGAATAGATGAGGCAAAAAGAATGCAAGGGCCGGGATTAAGTATCCTGGCAAATGTAACTGATGGTCCCGAGAGTTCTGTTATTTCAAGGAACCGCCAGCCCAGCAGAAGCAAGTCGCCTCAGCGAAAGGCTCTGTCCAGGTAGCCATTTAGACGCGTCATGCCAGAGGGAAGCGGGTGCGAGAGGCGGCCGAGCATTCCTCGGGGCGCTCCTGGGCGCTGATGAGTTCCAGGAAAGTTTCTCAAACCTCAGTATTTCCCCCCCTTCACGTTGGTTCTGAATCTGGAGACTCTGAGCGTTTTCCCCGGGTGGCCGAGAGCTGGGAGAGGTGGCCAGTGTTTAAGGTGTACGAGCGATCGTTGCAAACACTCTTCAGAAACTTTGGAACTTGCCCGCGGCCAAGCAACTGAGGAGGGGAGGACCGACGCGGGTGGCGCCGCGGGCAGAGGACGACTGCGCGCAGGGAGGGGCGGGAGGGAGCCGGGAGGTGCGCGAATTCCCCCCTAAAGGCTGGAGACCAGGGGTCTCCGGGTCTCCGCGAGTCCCCACCCGTCAGGAACTGGCTGTGGCGCCCCTCCACGGGGCTGCCCTGG
>NW_005369942.1:9114929-9123847 GCF_000412655.1 Myotis brandtii
GGCTGTTCCCGACGCTAATCACTCCCCTGGCCTCCGGGGACTGTGGGCGTTCCGGGGTGGGACCCCCGCGAGTCGGAGGCGCTGAGAAGGGGGCGATTTTTTTCTCCCCCCCACCCTTTTGGTCAAATCTTGGCCGGCGTCAGAGCAATAACAGCAAAAAGCTGCCCGAAGAATTGATGGGGGTTAGGTCAGGTTTGCAGATAAATAACTTTAGTGGCGGGGTCCGGGAGAAGCCGTTCGGTTGTTATGGTAGTAATAACTCAGGGGTAAGGGGGTCGAGAGAAAGAAAAGAAAGGCGGGGGGCGAGGGTCTGGTAGAGCGGGGAGGAAGGATTAAGCAAAGCCTGTCTGGGAATGCACAGCGCAGATTGGCTTTAACCGTTTCCTGCCTCTTCTCTTTCTATGGATCCGACCAAATGCAAACCGACTCTTCCCCGTTCCTCCTCGGTCTACAGAGCGTGCTCCCTGCACTCCTGGGCTGGCTCCACCCTAAACCTGCACCCAGCTCCCCTCCCCAGCTCCCAGGTGACTAAGGGCACCGACGCCTCCGTACCCACTGCACTCTGGACTTCCTATAGGAAAAGCTAGGGAAACTCGGTGTTTGTTTTGTTTCCCTTCCCAACTGGATCCCAGGTGCCAGTAGCCAAACCTTAGAGCACAACAATAACAATGGTAGCCCTTGGGAAAGACGGAGCCCTTTTCCTGTTGCAAAGTTTGGAATTTTCATCTCTGTTGGAATATTTCCCTCTTGACATTCTGTAGCCAAAGGAATGCTGACAAAATTTGAGGGGTTTTGTTTCTTTTTCTTCTCCTCTCCCTCTCTCTCTCTCTCTCTCTGGTCTGGGGAAAATAGATATGAAAAAATATAAACAGGATGAAATTTAAATTTGAAGAATGCTCACGTGCCAAGTACTGCATTCAAATTAATTCCCCTGCTATTTACAGTAGCTGATTTTTGTTGTCGCATGCATCGCTTCTTTAAAAGAAAAAAGAGCACAACAATAACAATGGTAGCCCTTGGGAAAGACGGAGCCCTTTTCCTGTTGCAAAGTTTGGAATTTTCATCTCTGTTGGAATATTTCCCTCTTGATATTCTGTAGCCAAAGGAATGCTGACAAAATTTGGGGGGTTTTGTTTCTTTTTCTTCTCCTCTCTCTCTCTCTCTCTCTCTCTCTGGTCTGGGGAAAATAGATATGAAAAAATATAAACAGGATGAAATTTAAATTTGAAGAATGCTCACGTGCCAAGTACTGCATTCAAATTAATTCCCCTGCTATTTACAGTAGCTGATTTTTGTTGTCGCATGCATCGCTTCTTTAAAAGAAAAAAAAAAAGTGACTAGGAATCAAGTCAGTATTCCTTTCCCTTTAAGAGAAACCAGTTTGAAAATAAGAATTTAAACCAAGCAACGCAAATACAATATAGGGCATATGGCATGCATTTTTGCCATAGTGACCCCCTCCAAATTTAAAACTTTTACTGAGCCCTGGGATATTTCAGCGACGGGTAAATGCTGCCCTCTGCTGTTCGTCAATCTTAAGGTCTTTGGTCGCCTAGTTTCTGCCTTAAAATTAAATGCAGAGACTAGAAGGATCAGATTGCAAGGCTAATTCCTCCTTCTTGCCTGGGGATAGTGGCAAAGAAAAAAGATCTTTAGGAATCTCCTACTGCCTTTCTTTATTTAAGGTAAAAAAAAAAATTAAGAGCAATAGAGCAGACAGCAAGTTCAAGTTCTATGTAGACAGCCTGTAACCCGAAGTATCTATTATGGAAACCTGAATACTAATGCTACCACCAGCTTCTTTGTTTAGGTTAGGACGTTCACTTCTGCATGTTCCTCTACTATACGTGCCATTAGGTACATACAGTATGTACATATGACAGTATATATACAGTATATACATATTGAGTGAATTGGAAACAGACAAGAAAGTTAAATTTTACCATTTCTGTATTTTTTAGGACTTGAAAACTTTTTAAAGCATTGGAAGCTGTTCTTTTAAAAGAAAGACATCTTTAAGCCTTTTCTCAAAACTTCCTCTGCCAAAAAAGGTACAATCTTAATACCCCTATTTTGAAGTAATTTAGCCAAAAAAAAAAATTTGTAGGTTAAAATAGAACCAAATTTTTTTATAGACCATGGCTATGATGTGTGATTTTAAGAGAATAATAGGGGTTTTTCTTTTGGTTGTTGTTTGCTAATGCTCCATTCAAGTACGAAGAAGTAGAAAGAAAACATTTAGGTACTTGTTGTAGGAGATCAAGTTCTTTGGAGAGCCTGTGAGATACCTTCGTATTTAGTATAAATACTGTTATATTTATCATTTATGAGTGGATTTAATTTGGGGGAACAAGTGAAAATCATTCATTCTGTGGAATGGGAAGTGTATATTTTGTGTAATCCATATTTTATAGTATACATATTTATTTTAAAAAACAAGATATGGAAAAATTAAGTAATACAGAGAACAGGTATTATTCAGTACATAAAATAACTTTTGAACAATTTTGAAAGAGGATTATAAAAATGATTTAGATAATGGTACAGTTATTTTAATAAATGGAAGCTCTCCATGATAACTACTTTAAAATAACACATTCATTTGTAACTAAAACCTACACATAGAATTACAACTTATGTATGCCAGGTACATAATGTAAAGTATTGTATGGATAGTAGTTTTACTGAAAGACCAGGATTGAGGCATTCATTTTATTTTATTTTTCTCCCTTGGGTTTCAAAAATTGTGGTACTATAATGCCTGATAAAAAGTAAGGGTGGTCCTCTTAGTAAATAAAAAAATTAAGTAAAGATGCTTCCCAAAATATAAATGAAAGAAAATAAAGATATAGAGAAATTATATGCATGAATAAATGAGGTTTAGGTTATTTTTGCTCTTCCACTAACAGTTTAATTATTTTAAAAGGATTACTTAGTGAAAGCTTTCACTAAACATGAAATTAGATACTTCTAAAATTGAAGATATTCAGCAGTTTTAATAGACTGTAGGAAAATTATATTTTTATGTTCAGTCATGAAAGAAACTAGAGACTATAGCTCATTTGAACTTTAGGGCATACATCAAAACAAATAGCTTTTATAACAATTCGTTATCCTGATCTTTACACATTTGCCCTCATTACTTTATGAAATGCCCAATATTTTTTTTTTCATCTTTTAGACCCCAGGTGAAGATGTTTGGGCTAATCATACTCACTTTATTCTATCTCACTTTCATGTCCTTGTCATTCTTCATTCCCTATATAGGTCCCCCAGAGGCAAACATTCTTTTTTCTTTTTTAAATATATTTTTATTGATTTCAGAGAGGAAGGGGAGAGAGAGAGAGAGAGAGAGAGAGAGAGAGAGAGAGAGAGAGAATGAAGAACATCAATAATGAGAGAGAATCATTGATCAGCTGCCTCCTGCATACCCCACACTGAGGATCAAGCCCACAACCTGGGAATGTGCCCTGACTGGGAATTGAACCATGACCTCCTGGTTCATAGGTCAATGCTCAACCACTCAGCCAAGCGGGCTGGGCCAGAGGCAAACATTCTAATGAGCCGGTTCACATCTTCTGGGCGTTATATGGTAATTCCTAACTATCATATCATGTCAGCTCTTGATCTTTTGAAAAAATATTTTAAAATGAAATAATTTTAGTGGCTTTTAGTGATAATAATAGCCCGGCATATTACCAGAGTAAGAACCCTGTCTCCAAATATTTTCCTCTTTCCATTTTTTTCCTTTTTGAGAAATTTTATTATTTTGTACTTATTCATAAGCTGGATCAATTTAGTTTTTCTTGCTTTCCTCTGGAAAATTCCAGAGTCTGATATTTCAATTCACTCATTCATTTGTTCAGGTATATCCAATCTACCATTGATAAATCTTTTATTCTCTTCATGCCAACTCATATTTTTTTCATACTTAATATTTCTATTTCATTTTTAAATAAATTTTAATTCTGCTTTCTATTGACAATACCTATCCATCAATCATCTATCTTTAACACACATTTTAGATTCTTGTTCCATCTGTTAAAATTCTCTCCTTATTATGGGTTGCCTATGTTGTTCAGTTTGTCTTACCCTGAGGTCTTGTTTTGGTGGGTGTCAGCTGTGCTAGTAACTTGTGCCGAGGATGGATCTTTAAAGTACAGGCAGCCTCAGTCTGTGAGTTTAGAGCAGGGGTCCTCAAACTATGGCCTGCGGGCCACATGCAAATACAAATATTGTATTTGTTCCCATTTTGTTTTTTTACTTCAAAATAAGATATGTGCAGTGTGCATAGGAATTTGTTCATAGTGTTTTTTTTTAAACTATAGTCCGGCCCTCCAACAGTCTGAGGGACAGTGAACTGGCCCCCTGTTTAAAAAGTTTGAGGACCCCTGGTTTAGAGCAAGGTTTGGCAATTTTTTTTATATATAAAAAGCAAGATAGGAAATATTTTAGGATTTGAGGGCCAGACAGTCTCTGTCACACTAATACTTAACCTTGTCCTTATAATGTGACAGCAGCTATAGCTAACATAGAAATTATTGGGAATGTATGGCTGTGTTCCAGTAAAACTTTATTTACAAAAACAGGAAGCAGATCCAATTTGGTCATTTGCTGACCTCTGTTTTACAGCATAAGAGGTAGCCTTATACTGAAAACTCTACCAGGATACTGTTGTTGATAATTTCCATTTGTAATTTTTTTTTACAGATGTATATGAATATGTGTGTGTATATACAAAATCAATAAAGTCAATATTTTGAATAAGTCAAAATTTCTATTTCTGTTTTACATTGGTTGCGTCTTTTTCTTTTGGCCTTTTGATCTTTTGTAACCTTGAATTTTGAACTGGGCAGTGTGGTATGATTAGGAAGTGACAGTCTCCCTAAATTTTAATCCACAGCCCTGGGGATTTACAGAGAGTTGGATTGGACATTCAATGCCTAAGGCAGTGATGGCGAACCTATGACACGCGTGTCAGAGGTGACACGCGAACTCATTTTTTTGGTTGATTTTTCTTTGTAAAATGGCATTTAAATATATAAAATAAATATCAAAACTATAAGTCTTTGTTTTACTATGGTTGCAAATGTCAAAAAATTTCTATATGTGACACAGCACCAGAGTTAAGTTAGGGTTTTTCAAAATGCTGACACGCCGAGCTCAAAAGGTTCGCCATCACTGGCCTAAGGGCAACTGGTCACTTATTTCATGAGGACACTGATGTCTTGGCTGCTGCTGTCAATTTCTGCAGAGAAACAGGCAATAATTGCCTCAAGGCAACACGGGGGAGAGGCAAAAAAGCTAGTTTTTTTCTAAACAGTTACCGTTTCTAGTCTTTTATGAGAAGTTTCTGACCTTTATCGTTTGGTACTTAGCTTCTCCTTCCATAAGCATATATTTAATCTTTCTTTTCTGACCAGTGTTCAATTTACAAAGGTTAATGTGGAAACACCAGTGTATGTAAATAAAGCTGAAACTACAAGATGGAAACGAAAATCATATTTTTTAACATCACACTTATGGGAGAAACAAAATAAAGGGTTAGGGTTTCAGTCCTTCATAATATAGTACATGTGAGTTTGTGAGCAAAGCCACTGGAATGGAAATTGCTTACACTAAATGTGAGGCTAGGTCTCTTGGTATTGTGGCATTTGCCACAAACTAGTAATTACCTACCATAATTTGGAGAAACTGCCCAGTCCAACAACTGTTTGTGACAATCTACCCTTTTGTTGAAATATATACTATGTGAATAGTTGGTCATATTTTAATCTTTATTAAGTATAAGTATCCAATTTATCTAAGACTAAAAGTATATTAATATGGATAATAGTTAAAGACTGCATTAACATTAAAATGAAACTGACATTGAATTTCATGCTAGAATATAAAAAGAATAAAGAAAATAGATGCTTTTAATTTATATGTAATACATATGTATGTAATATCAGAAAGTGTTAAGAAGAATGATATATTCAGTCTAGGTTTACTACTTTTTAAAAAATTCAAAAGTGCAGAACAATTTGAACTGTCATTTTTGTCATCTATAGTGAGTGGAGAATTAAGAGAATCCTACCAATGTTGATTCTAAAAACACAAATAAACTTGACCCACAGCCAATATTTTATCATATATTTTATTTTAAATTTGTTTGAGATAATGAAGTATAGACTACAATAAGACTACTTGATATTGTATTAGTGTTTAATGAGTATTCACTTGCTATTAAATAATTTTACATAAATGTCTTATTGGCTAAATATTTTGTCATATGAATTGCCCAATTTTTAAAATTGTTCCTTTAATGTTGACATTCAGGATTTTTCTAGATTATATTGCTATGAAAATTCATGCTTTTATTATTATCATCATTGATGATAACAATTTATTGGAAAGTAACTATGTCAGGTACTTGTGTGTGTGTGTGTGTGTGTGTGAGAGAGAGAGAGAGAGAGAGAGAGAGAGAGAGAGAGAGGTGCAGAGCCCAGACCTAGGATGTAACCTGAGTAACTATGCAGGTACTTGTGTGTGTGTGTGTGTGTGTGTGAGAGAGAGAGAGAGAGAGAGAGAGAGGTGCTTTAAAAGCTACAGAGGACACAGTGGCAAACAAAACAGACATGTCTTCTGCCATGTTTAGTCAAATTACAGAAATTTTTAAAAAGAATTTTAACTTTTAATGATCCTTATTGGTTACTGCCAAGCTGCTTTCCAGAAATTATATCCCTATTAATAAGCCAAACCAAAGCATTTCCTTCCAGCAAAACAAAGAAACATATATATTTGAATACAGCACATCTTAAATACTGGCCCTTTTAAAAAGGATAAAAAGGGTGTCTTCTTTTAACATACATTTTTATTATTTTTTTTACATATTAGCTATTGTTTTGCTTTTAAAAAATAAATATTCATGTTTGTTGCCAATTTAATCGATTGGTGTCTCAGACAATTTTTTGGTTGTTGCTGCTATTGTTGTTAAATCTATTTGTTTTCCTCTATAAACACTTGTCTGTCTTTTTAAATGTATAATCTCTTTCTTTTATCCAGCAACTAAATAAGTATTCATAAAACTCTAATTCTAGTTTCTTCTTTCTGTTCTTCCTTTTACTTCTTTGTTTTAATTGTGTTGTATCAATTAGCAGGATTCTCCCAGGGGAGGGAAGCTAAATAACTGGTCTTCTCTGAATCTAACGCAATGCCTAATAGTTCCTCCAACTGGGCCTTGACTAATACAATCACAGGCCATAAAAAATTATACCATTTGCATATCTTTCAAATAATAAAGGAGCAATTCTAGATTGGTATCAGAATATCTACTTCCTATTTAACATGGCATATCTTCCTTTCGAACAGAGAGTGATCTAAGTGAATAGTCATATATGACAAACATAATTCATTAAGATTTGATTAACAGAACACTGTTTAAACACAAATAGATTCTCTTTAACAAAGAAGATTAAAATCAAATATGAGTCAGAAGTAGTGAACACAGTATACATTGCAATACAGAAGAAACTCAGAACTTGGCTTATATTAGAAGACAAAAGACAAATAACAGAGGCCCTCGGTAGTGCTTTAGAATTTGATATTTTACGGTACTTAAAGCCCTTATTAAAAGAAAGAGTGCATTATCTGTACTATTTGGTTGGAATATTCCAGATGTCTCTAGTCTTTATAAACATATCACAACATCTTAATTCTTTGTTTATTTGAATTGCTCCGTAGTCATGTCTCTTTTTCATTCCATTCTTAATCACTGAGTCTGTGATTAAAAATGGCAAACATGTGTTTTGAGAAGAAACTAAGCTATGATTTTGGTTGTGGGTAGTAATTTTGGAGTGGCAGAATATATTAACCCCTTCCTTTACATCCTATTCATGAACTCATAACAGACACAAGGAAACAGTAAACACAAAACAAGCAAACAAAGCATAAAAAGTAAAAGACTTTTAGTTCAAGTACTTGTATATGGTTATACTAAGGAGATGTTTCTGGAGAAACAAATTAACAAAAAGTGACAGTTTAATATTTAAAGACAATGTTAATTTAAAATAATGTAGGCAATCATATTTTTGTGGCTAAGACTCTTAATTTTTTCTCTTAAATATAGATCAGTTTTAGAATCGAACAATCATTGAATCTGATCTAGGTTCTGCTTCCTATTCTGTATAGCAGCAGTTCTCAACCTGTGGGTCGCAACCCCTTTGGGGGTCAAACGACCCTTTCACAGGGGTCGCCTAAGACCATCGGAAAACACATATTTTCGATGGTCTTAGGAACTGAGACACCGCTCCTCTATCCATCTCCAGGCAGGTCCGCCCACATGCAGATACGCCCACATATGAGTATCCGGCATGATGACATCATCGCGCCAACCCCATCACATACACCCCATAATTTACAGGTGTATGTGACAGGGTTGGCGCCATAATGTACTTATGTGGACCAGTCACACATGTGTAGAGAGCAGCTACTGTGTTGAAAGCAGCTGCTGTGTTGAAAGCAGCAGTATTGGAGGTAAAATGACACTTCATGAATTATAATTACTGGGTAAATGTAAAATCATGTACTGTAAAATCATCAACTACTGCAAAAAAAAATATCTGTACCGTGGAAACTTAATCTGGATGCTGATCGGTCTTTTTATATTCAGCTGTGGTTGATGTGAATACTGCCCCCTTGTGATAGTAACAGGTATGTAAAAAACAACAACACAGAGAATGGTAAATCATAGGAAACTTTAATGAACTGTATTGACTGAACTATGCCATGTATCATCTTTTATATTATTAAAGCTATTGTTATATATTATTTTCATTAGGAAACCATCCCATGACAATGGATCATGTAGAGAAGAACGTTAAGAAAAGAAAATATAGTGAGGATTTTTTTACAGTATGGTTTTACCTCAATAATTA
>NW_005369942.1:9124655-9157416 GCF_000412655.1 Myotis brandtii
AAACCATCCCATGACAATGGATCATGTAGAGAAGAACGTTAAGAAAAGAAAATATAGTGAGGATTTTTTTACAGTATGGTTTTACCTCAATAATTAGAGCAGGAATTGAGAAACCGCAATGTGTTATTTGTTATGAAGTTCTATCAGCTGAATCTATGAAGCCGAACAAACTAAAACTCCATTTTGATGGCAAGCATCCAAGCTTTGTCAGCAAGGATACCAACTATTTTAGAAGCAAAGCTGATAGACTCAAGAAAGGCAGACTTGACACTGGTGGCAAGTACCACAAACAAAACATAGCAGCCGTTGAAGCTTCATATTTGGTGGCACTCAGAATCACCAGAGCTATGAAACCTCACACCATTGCTGAGGATTTACTGTTGCCAGCGGCCAAAGACATTGTTCGAGTTATGATCGGAGACGAATTTGTTACGAAATTGCACATTATTTTTTTCTTTTTTAAGTATTTCCTTTAAAATAACATTATGCTCTTTGCTTTGATAAATTTACTGTTTGCAAATGGTAAATCTGTTTCTCTCTTTTTTTATCACTTTTAATGACTACATTTATCATATTCTATCTAATAAAAGGGTAATATGCAAATTAACCATCACTCTGTCACAAAGATGGCAGCGCCCAGTCCCCTCAGCCCCGCCTCTGGAGTGTCCGGTCTTGTCAGCCCCGCTCTCTGGGATCCACCTGCGCCTGACATGTTCAGGGGAGGCAGCTGGGAGCAGACAGTTCCTGGGCTCGGGGAGTAGGGAGTGGGGTAGGGAGCAAGCGGGAGGAGAGGAGGTCAGGGCGATTCATTCCAATGGATCTCACTCCAAAGCTTCATTCAAATGCAGAAAGCTCTCTGGTGATGTCAGAGCCTCGGACCTCACCTCGGGATTCTCTGACTCCCCCACCCTTAGGCCGCAGCTCACCAAATTCAGGGATGTTTGAGAAACTGGCCTGTCTGGGTGGAGAAGAGTGCGGGAGCATCCCTCTGTTCGCTTCTGTCTGCTTTCTCTTTGTAAACCCCATTTCCGGTTTTCTACACTCTTTCTAAGGGTGACCTGGCTTTTGACAGCAAAAACAAACTCCTCTACAGTTTCACAGCAGACCTCATGGACTGATTCTGTTTTTCCAAACTCCTTCTGATCTCTAGTGGGCCTGACACATTATTTTTTCTTTTTTAAGTATTTCCTTTAAAATAACATTATGCTCTTTGCTTTGATAAATTTACTGTTTGCAAATGGTAAATCTGTTTCTCTCTTTTTTTTATCACTTTTAATGACTACATTTATCATATTCTATCTAATAAAAGGGTAATATGCAAATTAACCATCACTCTGTCACAAAGATGGCAGGGCCCAGTCCTCTCAGCCCCGCCTCTGGAGTGTCCGGTCTTGTCAGTCCCGCTCTCTGGGATCCACCAGTGCTTGACATGTTCAGGGGAGGCAGCTGGGAGCAGACAGATCCTGGGCTCGGGGAGTAGGGAGTGGGGTAGGGAGCAAGCGGGAGGAGAGGAGGTCAGGGCGATTCATTCCAATGGATCTCACTCCAAAGCTTCATTCAAATGCAGAAAGCTCTCTGGTGATGTCAGAGCCTCGGACCTCGCCTCGGGCTTCTCTGACTCCCCCACCCTTAGGCCGCAGCTCACCAAATTCAGGGATGTTTGAGAAACTGGCCTGTCTGGGTGGAAAAGAGTGCGGGAGCATCCCTCTGTTCGCTTCTGTCTGCTTTCTCTTTGTAAACCCCATTTCCGGTTTTCTACACTCTTTCTAAGGGTGACCTGGCTTTTGACAGCAAAAACAAACTCCTCTACAGTTTCACAGCAGACCTCATGGACTGATTCTGTTTCTTCGTCCTCAGAAACCAGCAGGTGTATACGTCGTGTTCATGTAAAAACATTCAAACCTGTAGAGAACTTTTATGAGTTTACTTGAGCCAAACTGTCCACACTTGCCAGGAAGCAGAATGTCAAGGGTTTGGGACAATGATCTGGAGAATGGCTGTTTTTTGCTTTGTTTTATTCATTCTTCTTTTTTAAAAAATTTAATATATTTTCATTGATTTCCAAGAGGAAGGGAGCGGGAGAGAGACGAAACATCATCAGTGAGAGAGAATCACCAGTTGGCTGTTTCCTGCACACCCCCAACTGGGGATCAAGCCCACAACAAGACAAGCGTCCCGCCCCAGCCACGGAGAGCCTCTGGGCCACAGAGAGCCTCTGGGCAACGGGCATGGAGCAGTCAGGCCCTGCAGAGAGCAGAGAACCACGCAGAGTGGGCCTGAGCCATCAGGCTCCCAGATTGGAGAGGGCTCCCCTGAGGGCTCCCAGATTGGAGAGGGTGCAGGTCGGACTGAAGGACCCCCCCATCACCTTGCATGAATTTCATGCACCGGGCCTCTTGTTATTATATAATTCAAGACAGTTGATGCTATCAAGAAGGTTGAATGAGATGATGTAAAAGTCATACTGATTCAAGACAATCATTTGTATCTTTAATAATTTTGCCAAATCTGTGATAATTTTGCTTGTTCTCAATGTTCTGTATTATTAACAATGTTCTGTATTATTTGTGCCCAGTAAGTTCTGATCCTCACTGTCCACCAGATATCTCTTAGAATTAAGTATTTTCTTTCCTACCTGTACTGGAAATAACATTGTGATTTTTCAGATTGATTGATTGATTTAATAATGATGTTGGGGAGGTTTATCTTCCATGCTGAAAAATAGAGTCAATAAGATAAAAGGAAGAGTTCAATAAATGTTAGCTATTTTTCCCATTCATGTGGCATAATTCAACAGGAATGCTCATTTAGAGCAAATGACTGAAATCAGCTATAGGAGTTAAGCTCAGTCTTTAAAAAGAAGGTTGTAAAATTTAGTGTATTAGTTATCTATTCCTGCTTCACGATAGTATTACAAAGTTAGTGGCTTACACAACAGCTCACATTTACTACTGGCCAATTTTCTCTGGGTCAGGAGTCTGAGCCCAGCTTAGTTGAGTGCTCTGCTTTGGGGTCTCACAAATCTACAGTCAAGGTGTCAGCCAAGTGGCATCTCATCTGAGGCTCGACTGGGGAGGAATCAGCTTCCGAACTCACAGTGTTGTTGGCAGAATTCAGGCCCATTCGGTTTGCCAGATTGAGAGCCTCAGTTTCCTGGTGACTCTGAGCCAGAGGCCACCCTCAGCTCCTGGCCACATGTCCTTGTCCACAGGGCAGCTCACAAATGGCGGCTTGCTTCTTCAAATTCAGCAAAAGAGAGAGAGAGTCTCCTAGCAAGACAGGTCACCATCTTTTGTAATATATACACAGAAAATCTAGTGCATCATGTCACCTTTGCCATATTCTGTTGGTTGGAAACAATCCATAAGTCCCACCCAGGCTCAAGGGGAGAGTGTCACAAAAAACTTGAATATCAGGGTACATAGGTAAGGGGGGGCTACCCTAGAGTCTGTTGACCACACTCCATAAGAACAAAAATCATAAAACAGAAGCTGTATTTTATTATTTAAGTTCATTAACATCCTTCTTGGTGCCCCTGCACCAATATAATAAAAGATAATATTTTATAATTAAAACACAAAGAATAAAAGCTCTACTGTAATTTTTTAAGCATTAAAGCACTGGCAGGAGACAATATCTTGGGTTTGCAAATCACTTTAGAGTCTACAATGTATTAATATTCAGGAACATTATTCCTTCAGACTAGAAAATGGAGGGCAGAAATAATACAATTTCAAGTTTTAGGCTCCACGTGAAGACATAATTTAGCACCCTGTTGTATATTTGTCGATGAATTCAATATATGCCCCCAACTTTGACCATACTTTTAAATAACTTTTTAAATTAAAAATAATTCATATTGGATGGAATGGTGAGTAGGGGACTTGCACTGTGTCCAGATAAGTGTTGGGCCAGGATAGTCAAGAACCCAGGGCACCGAGATGAGGTGTGCCACTGGTCAACTGGCAAAATCTATGCTATGAATGAATGAAATTGGTGACACAGATCATTTCATTTCTTTGTTTGAAATGCATGCTATGAACCATTTTCTGGAGCATGTTTATAAGCTCTATGTGCAAAAAATCTGGTGATCAAGAGAATATTTTAACAAAGAACACAAAAACCAGAACTCCATGCAGAGCTCCAGAAATACAGCTGCCGTCTATTCTCAAAATTGATTTGTCTCTCCTGCCAGAGCAGTAAACAAATAGCACAATATTTTGACAGACCCTTCTATCTGGAATACTATCTTCTTGCAGTATTTACCTTGGTTGTGAAGCAGAGCCTGGGGTCTCTTTGTCAGATACAACAAATGCCAGATATTATGGTATTTCATTCATAAGAATTCAACACATACCAAACTCTTAAAGGCTATTTATTTTTACACTAGAGGCCCAGTGCACGACATTTGTGCACTGGCGGGTGGGGAGTGGGGGCTCCCTCAGCCTGGCCTGAGCCCTCTTTTTTTTTTTTAAATATATTTTATTGATTTTTTACAGAGAGGAAGGGAGAGGAATAGAGAGTTAGAAACATCGATGAGAGAGAAACATCGATCAGCTGCCTCCTGCACACCCCCTACTGGGGATGTGCCTGCAACCAAGGTACATGCCCTTGACTGGAATCGAACCTGGGACCCTTGAGTCTGCAGGCTGACGCTCTATCCACTGAGCCAAACAGGTTAGGGCGGCCTGAGCCCTCTTGCAGTCCGGGACCCCTAGGGGATGTCCGCCTGCCAGCAAGCCCGGCTTCTGGCTGAGCAGCGCGCCCCCTGTGGGAGCACACTGACCACCAGGGGCAGCTCCTGTGTTGAGCGTCTGCCCCTGGTGGTGAGAGCACGGCATAGCAACCGGTCGTTCTGCCGTTCGGTTGATTTGCATATTAGCCTTTTATTATATAGGATATCCAGCATGCTATTACCACACTTAAAACTAAAATAACTCTTTACTATCTTAAAATACTCAGCACCTAATGGCCCAGTGCTATTCATGTACTTACTTTATTCCAGACATTATACTGACCACTTTACTTAGATCACCTCGTTTACTCCTTACATGAGATTTATGGAATACAGATACTCTCATTTTATTAATGAGAATATCAAGAAACTACATCCGAGAGTTTAGCCTTCATACACTCATAGCTCACGGGTTTGCCTGCTTCTAAAAGCCATCATTCTTTCTATTAATTCTTCTGTCCTCTTAGGCTACTTGTCTCCAGATTGTGAAGTCCTTGAGGGAGCCACCTAGCAATATTTATTGAGTGGCTATTCAATAAATACTATTTTGATGAATATTCACTGGGATAGACAGGGACCAACAGGTTCTTGATGTCCACTGCCAAACGTCTCTGAGAATGGATATCAGATAAAAGGAATATTAGAGCTTATGTGTCCAATTCTATACCCTCCACAACACTGAGTATGGACCAACTTCATCAGGATTCCTGGAACGCTTTGCTAAAATACATATTTCTGCACCTTACAGAACCAGGAACTAAGAAGCAGAAACCCAAATCCTCACTTTTAGCAGGTGCAGCTTATCGAAGGGGATCCACAGGGCAGCAGCTCTGGCTTCAGATAGAATCCTGGACCTACCACTTCAGTATCAGAATGACTGAATCTAAACTGCATTTTTACATAATGCTTTGTACATTCAAGTCTGAGGAAAACTTTAGAAGTACTTTGAAATCTACTAGTCTACATCAGTATTAATAAGTGATAGTCCATCGTTCAATATCAAATTTCTTAAAATACTTGGCCAAGTGACCAGTGGAACAAAAAAAGCCAACAAACAAACAAATGAAAATTGCAGATCAGCCAACTGGTGCCCTTCTCACTTCTTTGATCTGATTACCCTGCGTTTGTTTGCTTGTTTGTTGTTTGTTTTCTCCCTCTCCAAATTGGGTCCTTTTCCTGGACCTTTTAACTATTTCTCTCTGGCTCAATGCTCTTCTCTCAGGTGTCCGTATGGCTCGCTATTTCTTTATCATGTAAGCCTCCGGCCAGATGTGTCCAACTCAGAAGTCATTTATCTAATTAATGTTGCCTTCCAACAGCACTCACTCTTAGAGTGTTTTGGTTAATTTTCTTTATTGCACTTGTCACCACCTAAAGTTATGTCAATAATGTTTACTTGTTGTCTATCTGTCCGCTCCACTAAAATATAAGCTTCATGTGGGTGGGAGCCTGGACTTACTGAAGTTCTATCCTTGGTATTTAATAACAAAACCTATCGGAAAGTAAATATGTAACCCACATGCCAAGTGGATAAATACGAGGCATATTATTACTAGTCAAATCCTCCCAACTGAATTGCCTAAAGCTTTCTTTTCCTGCAGCACAATAGGCTGCCTGTCAAGATTACTTCCCTATGACATCTGCAGACAGGAATAGAAAACGGTAGTATAAGCTGAATATAAGCAGAGGTGTAATAATGATGTGTTTTTTTTAAGTATAGAAAGTGAGGGTAATGTATCGCTCCAGTGCCAAACCAACTTAAAACCCAAGTATAGCAAATGCTAACAGCATTGTACCTTAACTCTTTGAGAGCATATTTTAGTCCAGGGATGGGAACCATTTTCTGCCAAGGGCCATTTGGATATTTATAACATAACTCGCTTAATATAATTCACTTAATATACATTTATATTGCTATGAGAAAAGCGACTGGACTTATTGAATTTCGAGGCCCACCTGTGGTTGCCTTGGCAGGGCCAGATCAAATGATTTCGAGGGTCCTCAGGCCGGGCATTCCAGACCCTGGTTTTAGGCTTTAAAGAATTGGAGAATAATCAAATCAGAGCAGTATGTCTCAAATTGGTGATTTTTTGTTGTTATTTGTGAAAAAATAAAATGTATTCAAATTTATCAGATTTTTCCTGGAGATCTAGTCTACAGTTCTTACATATATATATATATATTTGCAGGGGGTTGTGGGGGAGGGGGTTGGTGGGGAGGATAACAAGAAGACTCAACCTTATTTTAAAAGTTTGGGAGTTTCCTCAACCTATAATTTTTAGGAGGGAGTGAAAGACAGTGGTTAGTCTTTTTCTCTTCCTTTCTGACATACCTTTATAAAGAAGAAAGCATCCTTGCTGGTTTCATTCAGTGGATAGAGCATCGCCCTGGGTACTGAAGGGTCCCGGGTTCGATTCCAGTCAAGGGCACATGCCTGGGGTGTGGGCTCGATCCCCAGTAGGGGTGTGCAGGAGGCAGCTGATCAATGATTCTCATCATTGATGTTTCAATCTCTCTCTCCCTCTCCCTTCTTCTCTGAAATCAATAAAACTATATATAATAAAATAAAAATAAATAAAGAAGAAAGAAAAACATTTGGAATAGTAAGTTATCTTTTGCTTGCATGATACATTACCTAAATTATAAATTTGAAAAAAATTTATAATGAAAGTAAGCATATATGATTAGCTCTTATAGAAATAGATTCTTTTATGCAATTCATTATGCCATTCATCATGTGATTCTATGAAAGAAAGAACCATTGTGGTCCATGGTATGAATAACTCTGAGGATAAGAAATAGGCAACCTCACCTTATAAAATTTGTTTTGGGATCCAAAACATAAATTTTAACAATCCTATATAATAAAAGCCTAATATGCTAAGTGTCTGGTTACTGATCGGCCATTCAACCAGTGAAAGCGTAATATGCTAATGATATGCTAAGGTGGCTCAACTGCTTGCACTGACCACCAGGGGACAGACGACCGGTCGACCAGTTGCTATGATGTGCACTGACCACCAGGGGGCAGACGCTCCAACCAATAGGTTAGCTGGCTGCTGGTGTCTGGCCAATCAGGACTGAGTGAGACAGGCCGGATACTCCCTGGAGCCCACCCCTGGTCCCTCCCCAGCTGGCCAACCTCCCATGTCCCTCCCCACTTCAATCGTGCACTAGTGGGATCCCTCGGCCTGGCCTGCCCCCTCTCACATTTGGCCTGACAATGGAACAACCAGTCACTATGACATGCACTGACCATCAGGGGGCAGATGCTCAACACAGGAGCTGCCCCCTGGTGGTCAATGCGCTCCCATAGGGAGAGCGCCGCTCACCCAGAGCCGGGCTCATGGCTGGCGAGCGCAGCGGCAGTGGCAGGAGCCTCTCCCACCTCTGCAGCAGTGCTAAGAATGTCCAACTGACGGCTCCTGGGGAGCAGGCCTACACCATCAGTGGGACATCCTCCGAGGGCTCCCAGACTGCGAGAGGGCACAGGCCAGGCTGAGGGATTCTCCCCCCACCCGGTGTTCACAAATGTTGTGCACCAGGCCTTTAGTTTATAATAATCCTTAATCTAAGTACATTACATAATATTAGTAATACTTCTTTACACTGTGTTAATTTTTTACCTAATTTCAGTAGCAAGTTCATGAAACAAGCACATGATATGTATTTATTGGTACCACATCAATAGTGGGCTTTAATTTAATTTTTTGTGAGGTTTGTTTGGTGTAATGTGAAAAAAACCTTTGAAATCCTTATGTACTAATTGCTAATAAGATGATATTTACTTGTCCTTACACTGTTAATATATGCTATACTATTACTTGGACCACTATTAATGTTATGTCAAACTTGCACAGTAAAGCTCAGATATTTTGGTTACTTGACAAATATAGCTAATATACTAAAAAAATAGATAGAGACTTCAAGGCATGAGGAAAAAAGCTTAGATCTTGATAAATCTAGTTTCAGCTGAAAGTGGGTAAAAATCCAACTACCACATAGCAGTCATATGATGCTGTAGTGATACAGCTCATCGATGTTAGAGACCAATCTAGAATCTAAGGCTTCCTGTCTGTAAGGGCATGAAAGAAATAATACTTGCAGACCATCAAGATGTCAGTTGTATCTACCTCAAAGGCTGGTAGTGAGAAATAAATAAATACTTCATATGGAATGTTTTGCATAATAATACCATTACCAGGAATAGGCCCTCCTAATTGATTGGATTAGGTTAACAATGATGGAAGCTCAGGACCTTACTGTGCACCCTGCTGTCTTCCCTTCTATATCTAAAAGCTTAAGAAAAATCATTTCAAACATGTTGTTTTTCAAAATAGCCACATGGTGGCAGACTTTAACCAGAAAGAAACAGTTTCCAAGAAATCATTTCTAAAATTTTCTTTTCCTTTACATTTGTAAAAGCACAAAGTTTAAAAAATTACACCTAGGACAGGCACATATCTTACTCATCTTTATGTCTAGACACCTAGAAATAGGATTTCATGTATTAAAGGGAGTTCTGTTTGGTATCAGATGGGGCCTTCTTTCTCCTGCCCCTGAACCTCTTGTTTTGACCAGGTGGAGACAGGTTCTGACTAATAGGAAACACCTATTGTGTTATGAGACTGTAAAAACATGAATACTGGGGTCAAAATCACAAACGTTAACCAGGTTCTTATTCTGACTTTACTACTTACATTTGTGAGTGACCTTGGACAGTTTCTTAAAGTTCCCTGCCTCAATTTTCTTACCTGTAAAGTGGAAATAATAAAACCATTTGCCTCGAAGGTTCCTTGTGAGAACTGAATGTGTGTGCCGGACACTTGAGCGAGGCTGTTGTAATTGTTACTATTAGTTACATAAACAAAGGGAAGGGAAGGAAGGAAGTCTATGAAGCTTATCACCCACATAGAAAAATTAGGAAGCTATCACAGGCTGAATTTGATTTGCAGATTTTGGGGGGAGAGCTCAGAGGTTGGAAACCTTCCACCAGAACACAATGCCGTCTCCTCCCGGGGACCTTTCTGCTCCTCCGTTCATTCGTAGTCTACGGCACCCCTGCAGCGATTTCCCTGTGAACACCCAGACCCGAATGCACTCACCGCAGGGGAAATACCAGTAATATAGGGAGTCTTACATCTGTTAGCATCAAAGAATGAGAACCCTTTGGTGATAATCTAAAAACAAAGACAGTTGTGCTACTGATGTAATTAGGTAATCATTACTATTAACAATAGAAAAGGAACAAAGGGAATGCCCTACATTATGAGCATGGTCATCTGGGCAGCTTCATCAGGAAGCTGCAGTGTCACACTCCCCATGGACACAGGGTTCCATTCCCTGAAAGTCACTGGGGGAGGGGGAGATGGGTCTATGCACAGTGAAATCAGGGTGACATAGCAAAGGTGCTTGCCACTGCAAGCTCACAGAGTCTTAGAAGGTTAAAATCCCCAGACAAAGGGATTCTCTTTCTCTTGTTCCTCTGGCTTCGCTCCTGCTTGCTTGCACTCACCCAATGGCCACTGAGGAACAGAGAGCGCAGTTAAAGTTATATATTCACTTCAAATTTTCTTTCCAATCCTGAGAGGGACACGTACTCAGCCTTTTAATTCCGTTCTAATCTTCAACTCATTTGGCTGAGATAGATCCTCACCGGGGAGGAGGACTTTCTGTTTTATTCATTCTACCAATTCAAATGCTGTTCTCCTTCAGAAATACCCTCACGGGCACAGCTGGAGTAAAGTTTGACCAAATGTCAGGGTTCCCCATGGCCCAGTCAAGTTGACACATAAAATTAACCACCACAAGTATTATTCCTTATGGATATTTCTATATCTAAACTATTATTTAGAAGAAATGAGTATGTACTAATATTGCCATTTCATAATTTATGGATAAGGTATTCTATTTTTCATGCACCTGATTAAGAATTAAGTATCACTCTGGCTGGTGTGGCTCAGCTGGTTGGAGCGCTGGCATACTGGAAAGTCACCGGTTTGATTCGCGGTCAGGGCACATATCTGGGTGTGGGTTCAGTCCCCTGTTGGGGCATGTAAGAAGGCAACCGATCCATGTATCTCTCTCACATCGGTGTTTCTCTCTCCCTTCCTCCCTCTCTTTAATCAATAAAAATAAAATATTATTTTAAAAAAGAATTATGTACCAATTCTCTTGAAAATTTTACTTGAATTCTAAAATTTATGACTCTACTGACACCACTTAAAAGTTCTAAGCAAGTCCACCTTTGCTTTGTTGTTTATAGGACGGCATTTCTTTTCTTTCCTAACCTATTCACTCTACTAAAGAAACCTCCCAATATTTATTATGGAGAAACTGGTCAGCATTCTTCAGAGCTTCATAAGCAACAGACTAAGACAACAGAGCTTCGAGATGCTGTTAATGAAATGACACGTTCTCTATGTGCTCACCCCTGACTCTTGTGACCAGAAGTGCATTGTTACCTCAAAGGAACACACTTTAAAACACCTGAACATAGTTAATTACCCGGACTTTTTAGATCGATGGAATTATATTTAATAATTACAGTTACTGATTTTTTAATTAAAAAATTACCTCTGGTCTAAAAATTATTTTTGCATGTTAAAATATAATAAATTTAATTAAAATAATGTTGTTTGTACTTTTTTGTTTCGTTTGTTTTTTCCCCCTGTTTAATGAACACCTATGAAACATGTTGGCACTGGCATTTATATTTCTGCTTTAAAATGAGCTTCATCATCTCTGGGGTTATTGAGTTGTATTTCCAAAGGGCACTAGAGCCAGCCTGCGCAGGCTCCCAAGAGCAATTAAGCACAGCTCAGTACAACCGTGTTCCGGGGTGGTGTGTTGGGAAAGCTTGAAATCAACCACAATAGGAGTCTTGGGGTTACAGAAACGGACAAATGCAACATATCTGGCTTCCCTCCTCTTCTCCTTCCTCCCTCCTGCCCTGCAAACTGGCTGTTAAACATTGCTATTTATCACTTGTATTTATGGATATTTTGTTATATATATAAAGAAAAATTTACTGCATTTTAAATATCGAATCTCTTTTCAAATTAGCTTAAATTAATTAACCATTTAAAATGTTATGCCATCAAATGATAATTTCTGCCACTTTTTAGGTCCTATGCTTTTTGGTCATCTTTAAACGATTCAGAAGGTAAAATGTGTATTCAATTAAATGTGAATAATAACAGCACCTATTCCAAAAAGTTATATTGGATATGAAATAATCAATGCAAATGCCTATTTTAGTGTCTCCCTTATAGTAAGTGCTTTTAAAATGTTTTTGCTAACAGTAGCAGAATTAGAAATAATTATATTCGTAGTAAAAGGATATTATATAACTGCCTCCTACCACATGAACTCCACCCCCCCACACACACACATTATCCAACTATTCAAGAAAACTTTATATACTTGCATATGGAGACACTGATTTATATCAAACAATATAAAATAGAATATATAATAGAATACCATATTTCCAGTCATCTCTCTGTTTATGCTTATATTTAAACAAATATCTTATATACACACACACACATATATATACACATATATATATATTTATATTCAATGGGATTATGTCATATTTTTAAAACCTAAAATATCATTGCCGTCTTTCCAGGCCAGTACATAGATGCAACTTAGCATATATTTATAGGTCCACACTTCCCTACGTGAAACCTTGGGACTAGATGGATTTTGAAATTCAGATTTTTTTAAATTTTGGAAACATAATACACATACTGTGTATTATTGTAGCATTTCCAGTTATGGGTGGCACTGCATAATCAAACACATTAATATTTCTACAGGGACCTGAATGCACAGTCACACTAAATACGATAAATACAGTTTATGAGTAACCTCATGTCAAGTTGGGATAGGTTTTTACCTCCAAATAAGTTCATGTTAGATTTGCAGAAGAGATTATGAATATTTATAATTCTATGAATCTTTAAAAGGTTGTTAACTAGCAATATATCTAAAAATGCACTGAGAAACGATGGTCTGGATGAAACAGAGAGGAAATCAGTTCAAAAGGCCAGAGAGTTCTCTGGAAACCAGTGATCTCAGCAGTGGCGTGACACTCCAGGCGGGTGAGAGGTCTGCAGAATGATGGCTTTGCCCAATGTCTTTGTGAGTCTAAAATGCAAACTGGGCATTGAGCCATATTCAGATTCTTGATCAAATCCCGACATGTATGCACCACAGACATGCAGCACTCTGGGAAGGGGCTGGTGTGGCGAGAGCGTTACTGATGAGCTGAAAGATTTACTGACTCATCTGCAGAAAGCCAGCGTGGGAAAATTCTGTCCTGCAACACAGGGAAGAAGCAAGAAGGAACCACAGGCTAGTGGATGTGTTCCCACATGTAGAAACAGGCACAGTGATGTCTGTTGGTCCCACACTTTGAGGAATATTGTGAAATAAGAAGAGGTTGTATCCTTGGATTGATTTTGACGTCTTTGAAAGAATTCAAAGAACTGCTTATAATTCATATGTACTCGGTGTGAAAATAAAGCAGTATTCCTTTGCAATCTCATGCTGCATACGATAAAGTGTGTCATTAGATATACAGAAGCAGGCTAACACTGAAGGCATCACCTTCTGGCAGAGGGCTCTGCCACTGCCTTTGATGTCCAGTGAAGATGGCTGTCAGTCAAGAAAAGTGGATTTCAGAATGCACGCTCACGTTCATACATTTATCTGCTTACACATTTTAAGTAATACTTGTAAGTGTTTCACAGTCTATTTAGTATTCCAGCATGATTTTATATTTTTACAATGTGTTTAAGCTACAGTATGACAGAAAAATCAATGTGTACTTTTAAAATTATTTTTATTTTTTAAAATTTAAGAATCATTAGTATACAATATTATATTAGTTTCAGGTATATCATACAGGGATTTGACATTTATATACCTTGCCATATGAGCAAACGAACAGGCAAAACCAATCCAAGACAATGTGTACTTTATAAAAGTGAGTGAAATAAAGGGGTCATCAGTTAAAATGCACACAATGAAATCAACACAGATATAGATGTAAAAGCAGAAAACTTGATTTTATTCCTGATTCTGACATATTTGAGTCTCATTCCTCTTTTCAAGCTGCTTAACTTCTTTGAAACCATTCTGCCTTTATCAAAGAATTATTGTGATTGTGTTTTAACATTGGATGATGACTGTGAAATGTTTTATAGAAGTTTAAAGCACTGTTGTTTACCACTCAAGAACTTATCAAACATTTCTTGAGTCCCTTACATGCCAAGCATTGCTAGCTCCTGGAGTACATAGGATGTAGAATGGGCATTTTGAGAAGGCAGATGGTGAGGGGAAGGTGAGGTACATGGTATATTCCAGAAGCTTGTATGGGACACATTCTGTAACAATGTGTGTGAGACAGGGAGAAGAGTCTAGATAAATAAATATGGGATTATTAGCTTGATACCACAGTGAGTGGAAATGCTCATGTAGGGAGAATATTGGGGAAGCAAACAGAGATGGCCAAGAGTTCAGGTGAACCAGGGAGACCCATCTCCAAATGCAACTGGGTGAGAAGTAAGAAGGAGGAGGGGAACAACATATTAACATAGGTTGTTATTCCATTTTACAGTTAACAAACAGCGTAAAAAGGGTGGTGATCCAGGGTATAGATAAATGAAATGAGGTAGCAAATAGATGTTGCAAATGATTAGAAGAAAGCTCTTTGTAATGTAACTATCGAAACAAGTGACCTCTCATTCTTTGCACATCTTGAGCTGCCTCTTTCAAATAGCCTGCTGGGTGCCAGGTTTACTGACGAAATGCTGTGCATGGTAATCCTACTATGGCAGGTTCACCTTGGGAAATATCAGTATAAACATGAAGGTAGTCTATGCAGTTACATACAAAGTTTGTCAATAAACTTCGCTGGTGGAATCATGAGAATTAGAGACATGTTAACATATACTTGGTAGAAGTATCAATTAAAACATTTCTTTTTAAAATATGCTTTCATTGATTTCAGAGAGAGGAAGAGAGAAGGAGTGAAAGATAGAAACATCAATGATGAGAGAGAATCATTGATTGGCTGCCTCCTGCATGCCCCCTACTGGGGATGGAGCCCACAACCGGGGCATGAGCCCTGACCTGGAATGGAACCTTGACCTCTTGGTTCATGGGTCGATGCTCAAGCACTGAGCCACACCGGCTGGGCTGAATTAAAACATTTCTGAAAGCAATTTAAAAATGAGGAAGTGCATATTCTATGATCCAAGTTCACTTCTAGAAACCTACTTTATAAAAATGGAAATCCCAGTTTTTTAATTATATAGGTAAAAGGGTGCCTGTGGCAGCATTCTTTATTTAATGAAACACTTGCACCAGATATGTTTCGGAATTTTAATGTTTGAAACTTTTATAACAATAATATGAAACATATCAATATAAATAACACTAAGGAGCTTTGAGAAGCACCTCAATCAAACACATTCATACTTTTTGCAGCAAAATATATGAATATTGAAATTAAGTAAGCTAAGGAAAGATTACAAATAGCCTAATATTGCTTCAGGTCAGATTTCCCAACAAATAAACTGGAGAAAATTTTTAATTTTGAAATTGCAAATAGTTATTGTAGACCTATAATTAAATTAATTTTTTAAAAGGAATAATTTGAATGTCCACAGAAAATGTTATACTTCTATTTAAAATATCAGGTTAGATTTGTACATATTGACCTGGAAAAATGACTACAATAAATTGTGTATGGGAAAGAATAATTTTTCAGATTAACATGAATAACAATTTTATTTCTGTAAAAAAAATCACCTGTGTATTTACATTTGTAATTTTTATAAGCATGGGAAGAAGTATAGAAGTATTTTTTCACAGAAAGTGGCCATGTAATATAATTTTTAAACATGACAATCTATTAGAAAAATTAAAAAGTTAAGCAGGACTCATTAAGTATATCATGAACCTTGATCTCACATGCTTGGCTTGCAGCCACATGGCTATTTATAGACAGTTTGCAGCCAAGAGTATGAAGTGATACCTCAAATTCTCTGGTAAGGCAAGCAATTCAACGATGTATGATTAACATTTAGGTGTAAGAATGTATTAACTCAATTAACATGATAAAGAAGCAATTAAAATGTACAGGAGAATGCATCTATTTTTCCTGACCATGAAGATCATTATCTTTAATTAAATGTAGAAATGATATTTAGATCAAGGGAATTGTGGCCTATAAATAATTAATCCTCTATCTAAAAATCATAAAGATCATGATATATAATGAATGTATTAAAATTCTCAAATATTTAATCATATATATGATTATATATATAATAGCATATGGCATAATAAACTAATGAAAATAAATAGTAAATAGTTATTTATATAAATAAAAGCCTAAGCTACCGTCCGACCGACTGACCATCCAACCGACCGACCATCCAGCCGTCCGACCGGTAGCTGTGATGTACAATGACCACCAGGGGGCAGATGCTCTGACCAGTAGCTATGACATGCACTGACCAGCAGGGGGCAGACACTCAATGCAGGAGCTGCCAAGCTGCGGTGACTTGGCAGCTGCAGTTCTCAGATGACGCACCCAGAACCAGACAGGAGAGAGCCCGATTCCAGGGTGAATCACCCGAGAACCTCCCTCTTGCAATCTGGAATCCCTCAGGGGATGTTGGAGAGCCAGTTTTGGCCCTATCCCCACAGGCCAGGCTGAGGGACCCCACCAGTGCACAAATCTGTGCACTGGGCCTCTAGTTTAATATAATATTCCAATTCTGTTGTGATTGATGAATTTTAAAAATTGGTGACTTGCTAAATGCCCTGCCTCTGTTATGATTTTTTAAAACATATATGGGACATTTGAACTTCTATATATTTTAAAATTGTTTTGAAATTTCAATTGTATGTAATGGACTGAGGTGGACTCTATATTATAAGGCCCTACTAGAAAACAATTTTAATAAGTGTCACACAGTCAGAGCTCCAGTCTCTTTTGCTTGAAAGGCCATGCACTCTACTTGTCCCGTTCAGCCACGCTGGGCTGGGTGCACTCATTGGCATGGGCTTGGCTCTATGAGGCAACTAAGACTGTTATAGTTGGTAAGGGCTTGTGACTTGCTCTTCCTTAAATGTTTATTGAATATTCTTTACTAAGAATCTTGAAAAATAATATTTCTTCCAAAGATTTATTAGAATTAAAGAAAGTTTAGATTGTTGTAGTAGCTTTCAAACTCATCTTTCTGATTACACCATTGCCATTATATAGTCTCCTCTCAAAGAGAATGCAGAGTAATTCAGTTTAAGAGAAGTCATGTTATATTTTACTTCTGCTCAGAATCCTTTCTCACACTGTAAAAACTAAAGTCTTTGCAATAACCTGCAAGTCTCTACTTGATTTGGCTGTAAGCTAATGTATTACTCTTACTTCCTCATGCACCCAATGCTCTAGGCATACTGGCTTCCTTGCTGTTTCAAGAATACATCTGACCCACTCTTGACTGACAATGTTTGCACTTATTATTTCTTCTGACTGGAATTTTCTTCCCCAAAATATCCATATGACTCAATCCTTCACATCTTTCAAGTCTTTGCTCAGTTGTTACCTACTTGGTGAAACCTTAAAAACACACCCATATCGCTCTTTATCCGCACCCTTGTTCATTTTTCTCCATACCATTACTAACAGTACAAAGTAGTTTATAGTTTACATTTTAATTTTGTTTATTGTCTGACTTCCCCACTAGTATATATGCTCCATGAAAACAGGATATTTTGTCTAACGTGTTCACTATTGTAGCTTCAGAACATGGGAGAATGCATAGATAGCATTTAGTAGGCTCGCAGTGCAAATATTTATTGAATGAGAGACATACAAAGAGAGGAGTCAAAGATAATGTTAAAGTTTTGACTGAGCAACGTGAAGAAGTGAATTGACTTTGGATGAAATGGAAAGGCTAACAGAGGAGTAGCTCTTGAAGGGAGGAAGAATCAGCAGCTAACCTGTTATATGTGGCAAGCCTATCTAAGTGAAAATGTGAGTGAGAGGTTGGACACATGGGTCTGGAGTTCAGGGGGTAGCTTTACACAAAAGAAATAGAGTAGGGAGTCATTTGCATATGTAGAGAGAATTAGATTGAAAAGGGATAAGTGTACATAGAAGATAGTAAGAGCCTAAGTCATGGACTTTCTTGGTGAAACCTTCCATGGTATACTATTTAAAATTTCAAACTGCACCCATACCACATTCTATCTCCCACCCTTCCTTATTTTCCTCTATACCACTAGTAACATAACATTTCAACATTAACAGGCTAAGGAGACAAGTTATTCAGTGAGGAAGAGAATACACACAGCCAGCAAAATATTAGAAAGTTCCTGAGTGGGTTGTGTCCAAGAGAAGAAAGCATTTCAAAAGAGGAAGGAGTGACCAACTATATCAAATACTACTGACAGATCAAGCAAGATGGGGACTGAAAATTGACCACTGGCTTGGCAAAGTGGAGGTCACTTATGGCTTCCACAAGTACAAATATCATCTATAACTCCTCTCTTTGTATTTCCCTTATTCAATAAGTATTTGTACTGGTGAAAGCCTGATTCAGATGTTTCAAGAAAGAAGGGAAAGCGAGGAACTGGAAAGTGAACATAGCCACTGGTTTCCAAGAATTTTATTAGAAGGAATGAGAGAATTGAAGTGGTAGTTGGAGAGACAAATGAAATGGAAAGATTTTTTTCTTGTTTAGTTTTCTTCTTTTAAAGATAGAAGAAATGATGGTATATTATGGAGACAGTCAAGAGAGAAGAAAAAAACCATGATGCAGGATAAATGTCCTTGAATAGTGAGTTAGCAGAATAAGTACGCATGAGGAGATTTAGCTGTAACTTGGAACACCAATAATTCATATATAGCAACAAGAGAGGTATCAAGTGTAGGTGGCTAGGTGTAGGAAGGTGAAGAGATATGATAAGAGTAATTGATTTCTGAGGCTCCTTAAAGTTTCAACAAAACAGGAAGCATGATCATTAGGTGGTGAACACACATTACAGTGACATGTTGTGGAATTGTGCACCTGAAACTGATATAATTTGTTAACTAGTGTCACCCCAATAAATTCAATAAAAAGGGAGGGGGAGATTAAGTGAAAGTGTGAGAGGGGAAGTAACTATGAAATGTTTGTTAAGGAAAAAAGAAGGGTGAGTGGACTAGAAGAACTTAATTGCGCACATTTCTGAATTAGTGATCATATATTGGAAGTGGGTCAGGTCACCATGCTCATGTTTGTGTGTGTGCAAGTGTGTATGTATTTTTCCTTTATCCCGTACACTATAGATGCAGGCATGGAGTAAATAAAGCATTGAATTTGTGGTATAAGATAATGATTGTAATGCTTAATCATGAGATTTAAAAGGACAAATGAGAACAGGAAAGGAATGAGAAACAGTGAAAGATGACAGTGTCAAAGCCCCACAGGGGTTAACAAATTATTGGAGTCACGATACTGTGAGAAATGAGTTGAAGGTGGGGGTTGAAGTTGAGGATGCTTGAAATCATAGCTATGGAGAGGCTGTAGCTACTATAAATGACAAGGTCTAGGTTTGACTAAGAGAATATGTGGCTGAGGTGGGGAAGAGGAAATCATTAGTGGAGAGAGGACAGAAGATCTAGCATCAAAGGGATTACTTACTGAATTATGACTGTAGATAGGACAAGAAAAAAATTAAATCTTTCAGGAAAGAGAAACATGGAACAGGAGTTGGTAAATAACTGCAACAACGAGGATAGTTGTGTGGAATTAATTCTGTATTATAAAATTCTCAGCTGAGAGCTCTCAGCGAAGAATAAAGGAGAAGGGTCTGGAAACAATAAGGGAACCAAGCGGAGTGCCTTCAGCATCATACCAGAGGAAGAACATAAGGTCTGAAATGGCCACTACTAGAAAGGACTGGAAACCTATACTGCCTGGTGGCAGTTAGATCAAGAAGAGGGTAGGAACTGTCAGAGAAAGCTTTGAGGGCACTTTTCAAATAATTGATCTTTGTTAATTGAGAAGATACCAGGGGAGGGAGGTGTGGGAAATGAGGCCAGAAATTGGATTTATAGAGCATTATGAGTAGCAAGATCATATCATTTATTATCAAAACCCTCAAAAAGGCCCCAATAATAATTACGTCTAGATAAGAAGTGTTACCTGGGACTGTCCCAGGCAAAGCTGGATACGTGGTCACCCTAACCATGAAGAGGAGGCTTGTGAAATAGGAGCTTATCTGGAACAGCAACAACAGGAGAAAAGTGAGTGAAGATACTGGTCTTGATGGTCTCAAGCCAGATTTTCCCAAAGCCAAAAGTTGTTGAAGCAGTGGTGGGATAGGCAATAGGCAAAGGTTTCTTTCCAGGACAAGTATTAATAGACTGAAATTTAGGTGAGTTTTCAAATCCTAATTCAGTACTAGTATTTACAAGAAAGTTTCAAATCATTAGCAATCAAATGTGTTTGAAAATCAGGATTATTGTGAATTACACATGTATGAAATTATAAATGATTTTTTATCTATGCATCTGGAGTGCCTTACACACTGTAGTAGTGAAGATGGCAGTTTCTGTTTGAGTTCAAAAGTATGTACATTAGTTTACTAACCTGTACAGGGTCCTTTTCTGAATGTGGGGGCTTCCCGTGAAAGACCATACCAATCCCTCATCTACTGGAGCAAACATTTCAGCAAGTCATTGAAATTTATTCTCCTTTGAATAGTTTAGAAATTCCCATCCTGTTATTTCAGTTTTCATATCACTAGAGGACACTGTTGTCTTTTAGATCTATTTCATAACTATAAAAGTCTTTAAATACTGTCTGAATAACCTCAAAAGTGATCAATGTTAAAAATAGGAGGAAAACTATGCGAATATTATCTTTTGTACTGTCAGCTTACTTAAAATTAAAAAATGGCCTTTAAGTACTCTTAAAGCAAAATGTGAAATTTGCCTTTATAAACTCGGATGGCATTTATTTCCCCCCAAGCCTATGGTTTAATAGAAAGATCATGAACCTACTTCCAATGAAATATCTTTGCAAAATGATGGATTCTAAAAGATACTAATAGAAATCAAAGTCAAAGTAGAATGGCTAAAGTTATTAAATGCCAAGGATTGTTCTAAGAAGGTTACATTTGTTGTGCCATTTAATTCTGTAATAGTTCTATGAGTTATCTACCAGTGAAAATTTAAATGTATAGTTGAGGAAACTAAGGGACAGAGAATTTAAATAAATGGCCCAAGATTGTATAGCACTAACATATTGTTATAAGAGCTTCCCCATAAATGTAGATATGGGATGTATATGTATGTGTGCATGTGTATATAAAATCACATGTATAGAATCATGTATGTACACACACATATTTTAGTACTTCAGTCATTGTCCAGAGCGGTGTAGGGTCTGAGAGTTCACCCTACCTTTAAGCTAGTCAATTAGCTTATTACTGATTCATATATGCCCATAGAAAATATGAAGTTCCCGAATCAGAGACAAAGGGCTGTATCACTCACAGCAAAGCAGTAGCCAGAGCTTCATATTTGTGCCAATTCACCCTTGCCCTCCAAATCCCACGGATGCTCGAACATGCAGCGGATTGCATTGTAGCAGAGGAACACTGAGCTTGGAGGAGTTACTGCTTTCGCAGCAAGTAAGAACAAGCCTGCTCCCTGTCCAGGGAGAGATGCTATCGCATCTTTCAAGGTTGCTCACGGCAGTCACAACCTTGAGAGGTGGCTCAGGTAAAGAGTGTCACAATTATACATTCTTGGAATACCCAGCAAGAACGTGCAGGGCCCCATGGCAGATCACCTCTCCAGACAGTCACCATATGTTGTTGATATGCAGACTTCACCTAACTCCCTGCTCATGGGTGCAAGATGGCTGCTTTGTCGCCATCCATCGATTCTCTATCCCCAACTGAAAGTGGATTCCAAATGGTGATATTTCCTAGATGGACCGGTCACTCTTTAACACACAAACGTAATTTTTTCCCAAAAAAATCCACCTGGTAAACTTGAACTTAGATACTATTGGTCAAATTTATGTCATACAGCCATATTTAGGAGCTAGGAGACTTTGGGGATTAAGGAATTTTAACAGGATACAATGCAACCTCAAACACAACCACGTCTATTGTTAATAAAGAAAAAGGAGTTAATGGATACTCAGTAAAAAGCTAACAGAGAAAAGGCAAAACAAGATAAATCTATATATCTATACAGATACCCATACCTATATCTATTATTTAACCACCTAACTATATGTAAAGCCTGGTGAAGGCAGGCACATATTTGTTTATCTTTAATTCATAATAATGTTATGTACATATAGATGTTTGTTAAATTAATAGTATCTAACATCTTGGATTTGAAAAAGGCTTTAGAGACTATTTTTTTCTCTTTTTCATGTTACACAAGTCATGTAAGATTTATGTAAGAAAACAGACTTGTTCACAACATACAGCACCTTAGTGTCCTGGTTCCCATTCTTCCAAATCCAGCCATGTACTCTTTTTTATCTTTATTTTTCTTAATATCACTCTGCCTTTAAAGCAAGGGACTCATAGCAAATAGAGTTTGGGAATTTAGATTCAGTGAGGTTTCTGAATAGCTCTTATTCTGAATATTCTTACCATATATACTGTATATCTAGCAGGTAGACAGCTGAAGAGAGGCTATACAGAGAATTAGAAAAAGCTCATTTTACTAAAACGGAAAACTCGCATGGCAGAGGTGAAAGTAAATAGGTATAAACTGATACGGAAAGAGAATTATCATCATGCATTTCTAGAATGGGGGAGTGGAAACACAGAAAGCACATGCAAGTAACATGCACACGTGTGGAAATGGTCATGACTTGCATGGAAATGTCTGGGGAACAACAGAGGGACAGAAAATGGGGAAGCAGGTCTCGCCTCCTAAGGGCTCAGAACACAGATGGAGCAAAAGCAAAACAATGTGTATGCAAATATCTCTTTGGTAATGCTTTTCTTTAAAGTCATGTTTATTTTAAAGTTTTAAAAGATGTGATGTTTTAAATTATATTGATTATTTTAAGTATGCTTCATCTACTTTACAGCAATCAGTCTTTTGTATCACAAACACGACACACATATAGTTGGACAGAGATGAGTCAGCCCAAACTGACCTAATTCTTGACATAGTTGACAAGAATTCTTATTGTAATACCAAAGAGTGCAGTAAATACTCCAACCCCCTTTTTATTGTTTGCCATTATGACTTTCCACCTTCGTGAGGGGCTAGGATGATTTTCTCATATACTAGTTCCTCTTAAAATTTGAACCAGTGCTCAAAGGATTATATTTTAAAAGATGCAATGAAAATAATAACAAGAAATTGCTTTCTACGTGATGTTCTTCGTTGGACCCAGGCTCCCTATCCACACGGCTTCTTAACTTAGTCCAGATCAGTTTATAAAACCATGCTTATACATGGGTCTCATGTTGAAATGCACAGTCTCACTTCTATTTATATTGTAAGTAGGAGTTTTGATTGAGTGTATCAGCAAGCAAACATATATTCGTTTCAGTCTCATAATTTCTCCATCAGTTGTCTGCTTCAATACAGTCATTATGAGGAGGGGGGAAAAGTGTAGCTGCCATTCTTACTCCACTACTAGGAATTCCGAGATGCTATCAAGCAGAATCGGCAGACAGGAGTCTGGCGTGGCTCAGTGAAACCTTATAGTCCACCTGGGTCACGGCTACTTTTGTAGCACTTAAACTTGAATCCTCTCCAGCACTACAGATGCATGCTCTGGCAATAATCTGGAATCAGTCACTTTTGTTTTTTTGTGGTGAGATGGTTTCTCAACCACATTGATGCCTAGCAGCTGTGAATATCAAATTTTGCATGAGCTTCTGAAAACAAAAGAAATAATTGTAGCACATGCTTCTAAAACCATATAGCCAGTCAGCAGGAGTTCCTGTCATATAGTTACAGATACTCTTAGGTCAAATTGATAAGGTCCGTTTGCTTAATTATCAACAGCTAATGTTCCACTCTTAAAGGGACCAAAGTCACAATTGTCCAGCTATCCCCATTTGGCGGTGACCTGGATGTGAAGCATTGAGCTATACAGAAAAGGAGAATGAACCAAAGAGTTTGTTTGACTCACTTAAAGATTCTGATTGTTAAATTACTCAACAAATATTAGTGGGGGGAGGGGAAACAATGACACAAAAATATTTTTCAGTTATTTGTCCAGGATATTAAGGAATTGTTGTTATTATGCCAAGTAATGAAGAAGGTAACAACACAGACTCAAGGGTGGACCCTCAGGAGGGGCTCATTTGACCAGCTTTTACCCTTGCCCTTCCTGAAGGTCAGCAGTGAGGCACCGACTAGGGTGCTGGTATGTGCGAGCACAGTTCCTTAGGCTCCAACGCTCTGCCGCTTCACAAGGCCAGACCCCCAGCTTTGTAAGTGTGGACAATGGTGCATTATTTGTTCAAGACCCTGACATGTGACACTGGGAGATGGAGTCAGTGGACGGAGCAGCTGCTGCCTGCTCAGCCATTTCGTCTAAAATCCCTTTCCTCCCTACCCGGGGGCAGAAGGGAGAGTTTCCATTCAGAGACAGAGATGAACTCCTGTTTTTTCAGTAAAAGTAGCTGGAGAGGAAATGTTCCACATAGCAGGCAAACGCTCTGCCGAAGCAACACAAGGGCATTATTTTTAGTATTCATTGAACAGCCCATGTAGGGGGTTCTGTAAACTGTATCAATGATGATATCTAACATTTTAAATGACTGATAGAGGTTTTTTGCAATTGTATATTCTAGTTTCACAGAATGTGCAACAAACGGATTTATTTTTTTATTTGGGGAAAGTTCATATATTAGCATAATAAAATGTCCACGGAAGCATTATAACATCTGAGATGATAGTCTAACTTCTTCATTTTAACTCCTAAAATGTTTACTTTTTAGTAAAAAGTACAATCCTATTTTTAAAAGATCAGTTTGATTCTTAAAACAGTAAAATACTATTTCTCCATGAGTAATGTGCATTCGAATTTTTTCAGTAGAGCACAGAGCTATTTTGATAAGTAAGCTGCTTAAGCATGAAGAGACACTGAATTGAATTTGAACAAAGAGGAAGAAAGGATGCGAATCTAAAGCAGGCACCACCTGAACGTTATGTCCTTGAAGGGGAAGAAATAGGATTGCTTATACTCATTCAACCACAAAACAAAACAATGCAAACCAAGCCAAAGCCTTTAGGGATGCATCTTCCTCAGCCTTTTGCCGTCATTGCCATGATATCTCCCACTAAAATGTCCTGCCAACTGAGACTTGGGCATTGAATTATCCACGTTCTAAACTCCCGCAATAAAAAGGAGGAGACTCAGGGTCCATGTCCCTTTCCCAACAATGATCTCCAACTAATTAGCAGTTTGTCACCTTAAGTATGTTGCTAAACCTTTCAAACCTTCCCATACAAGGTCTAGCTAGCTGATGTCTTGCTGTCCTTCTTAACTTTTGGATCAATAATTGTATGCTCATTACCTGTAATTTTGTAAAACACGCTTCATGTAGGTCATTTTTGTAGTGCAAACTGAAGTGTGTGTAAAAAGTCACTGCTTTTCTTCCACAAGGCAGTGGGTCCTATGTGCATGTAATTTTTGCAGATCTGAAATTAATCCACTACTCATTTTATTTAAAAATACTTAATAAATCAATCCTTTGAAGACATGGTAAGTACTTTTGGTAAAGCTCCTTACTCACCACTTTTAACTTTCATTCATGTAAATTTTGATTTTCATCCATGAGGTCAACTGAAAACAAGCTATTCTGGCATTTCCTTAAAGTCCTATGAAGCTCTTAAACTGAATCCTTATACTTTGGACTCAATTACAAAAAGATGAAAAATGATTAACTGGTTGACATGGGTTACAGGTGCAGCTAATTGAGCAAGTTAGGAAAAAACATACAATAGCACATACCATTGCTTCCCTGCCCCCCTTTACACACACACACACACACACACACACACACACACAAACACATATTGATTTCAGAGAGAGGGAGAGGGAGAGAGAGATGGAAACATCAATGATGAGAGAGAATCATTGATTGGCTGCCTCCTGCATGCTCCACACCAGGGATGGAGTCTGCAACCTGCATATGCCCAACTGGGAATTGAACCATGACCTCCTGGTTCATGGGTTAACATTCAACCACTGAGACATGCTGGCCAGGCTCTGCGCCGCGCCCCCCCCACACTTTTTATAATTGCACACCTTTCATTCTGTTATTGCCTGTATCAGGTTTAATATACCACTATATGGCACTTTATTTTGCACATATTTATCTCCCTATTGCTTATGCAAGCTCCTTTGGAAAGAGACTTGGCCTTACTCTCCACCGAGTGCTTCATCTGTCAACCTAGAAGGGCCTCTAGAAGGATATAGAAGCTGCTCCATAAACGACCTGCAGACACAGCCTCTAGCTCAGCGGTTCTCAACCTGTGGGTTGCAACCCCTTTGGGGGTCGAACGACCCTTTCACAGGGGTAGCCTAAGACCATCGGAAAACACATATATAATTACATATTGTTTTTGTGATTAATCACTATGCTTTAATTATGTTCAATTTTTAACAATGAAAATACATCCTGCATATCAGATATTTACATTACGATTCATAACAGTAGCAAAATTACAGTTATGAAGTAGCAACAAAAATCATTTTATGGTTGGGGGTCACCACAACATGAGGAACTGTATTAAAGGGTCACGGCATTAGGAAGGTTGAGAACCACTGCTCTAGCCCAAGCTGTGCTTTGTGAACTCGAGCAAAGCTACTTCACTTCTCTACAAGCAGTAAGTGCAAGGTAGAGGTCAAAGCACCTGAAGATTCACACCAGTTAGCGTCTTATTGAATGCTGACTCTGTGCCAGGCCCTGTCCTAATAACCGAGAGCACAAGGACGCTGCCCTGAAGGAACTCCCTTTCATGTGGAAAAGATCAATTATCCAAAAGGAGTTCCTGAGTGATGGCGGTAGCATGGTATCATGTTAGGCAGTCACCTGTTGCTACCCTTAGCATTCTTATTCCACAGGCTTGGCGGTTTACGTGGGGGTCCTAAACCAAGAAAACCAATGATGCTGGAATGACAGGTGTAAAGCAAAGAAACCCGGGAGAAAGAGGAAACCAAGATGCAATGGATGTGTCAAGGAGAAGACCATGTGGAGGGGGATAGAGACAAATACATTCAGGGTTCAGAAGCCAGATTTTTGGGAAAGAAGAATGGGTTTGAGTGAGCGGGGATGAGATCAGTCAGGAGGCTTAGAAAAGGTTGCTGAGAGGTACGGTGGGGCAGCCTGGGCATAATGTTCAGGACGAATAGTCAGGCATCAAGGGCCGTGAGGACGAGTCTGGGAATTCTTAGCGTATGTGTTGACATCACATATAAACAACAATTTGCCATGTTAATACAATATATATATATAGTTTAATCCTCAACTGAGGATATTTTTTCCATTGATTTCCAGAGAGTGGAAGGGAGTGATTAGAGGGAAAGAGAGAGAAAAACATCAACCTGAGAGAGACACATTGATTGGTTGCCCCGTCCCCCTCATGCACTCCAGAATGGGGCTGGGGAACAGGCAACTGAGCTAGGTACCCCTGACCGGGAATCAAACTACAACCCTTTGGTCCTCGGGCTGATGCGCTAACCACTGAGCAACAGGCCAGGGAACACTATGTTTTTAAAAGCATAGGTTTGGGACTCAGAAGGTGTAGATTTTACTTTATTTAGTTTCTGATCTTTCATAAATCATGTAGCTTCTTTACATCTTAGGTCCCTTATTTTAAAATGAGGGGTCATACTGTTCTATGAAAACCTATAGCATATTCTAGGAGCCGTCCCCTTATCTTATCATGACCTTATGCTATTCATTCTGTAAAGAAATGATTTCCCATAATTTAAAATATGCTTTGAATAAAATCTTACATTTATAAAATTATAAAATACACTTCATGCATGTTATAGCTGACATATTTTTTACACATGACTTCAAAGACACGCTCAATAAATTAAACCTGACTGTGTTTATTTAGGGGAAAATGAACTGGAGAAAGACATTTTTAGTTAGCGAATTAATATTATGGGTTTTATAGAGTACACAGATATTTTTGTCAGGAGAGTGTGATTGTACAGAACGTTTACCTTTTAAGGTAAACTTATTTTAGCTCTCCTCCGTGAAAGCCGGCCACTCCAACTCTAGGTCAATGGTATGACATCAAACAGTAACTTTCACTCAGCGCAGGCGTCAGTCCTATTAGCAGTTACATTGGTCTGCCCACGCCACTTCCATCCCCCTCCCTTCCCCAAGTCCCTGCTGCATGGAAATGTTAGGAACCAAAGCTTAAGGCTTTCAGGTGCTCCATAGTTTGTGTTTGGTTCTCACTCACAGCTGATAACCTTCCATATGACACTACTTTTGATACTTAGTTGGTATCCAGTGTCCAGAGGCTAATGGTCTGGAATCCTATGGGTAAATCTTGGTGGATCATATTCCAAGTGAGTGTGGCTTTTCACTGCCTCTGAGAATTTCAACAATTTTGAGCACATACCTAAAAGCAAACACCGAGTCCCACGGAGCTTTTAGGTTTGGAGTATATTTCAAATGCTGTATTTCTAACTTTTGAGTGAATGCAGCACCCGCTAAATACTTTTAGGCTGTACTTTGCTGAGAAGAGTTGCTTCCCACACTGCTATTTTGTTTCTTCTTAAGAAGCTTAAGCCTCCACGCAGCCTTGAGGCCATTAACTGTACAAGTGTTCCTGCACTAAGCTATCACTTGCACGCCATTGGGATGAGTTAGAAGGAAAGATCGTATATCTCTCCTCTCCCCTTGAATTTGGCAACAAATTGGCTCTTGGAAGAAAATTTGACTTGGATGCTTCTGGTTATCAGGGTTGCCTGAGACTGCCAAATCTCCATCATTGTCATGTGATGAAGGAATGATATTTATGAACGTATTATACGCACTAATGGCTTTTTCTCTTATATGCTAATGTGAATTTTGTCTTTGTGCCTTCAGCTCTTCATTCCACTAGGGGAAGGCCTATTCCTGGCAGCCTACATCCCAACCTTTTGGTGACAAAAAGTAAAAAATGTAAGCATGGAAAGCTAAGATCAAAGAAATAGTTGGAAAGACTATAATGGTATTGTTTGTTGGGTTATTTCCCAAGCCTTGGTTTATTGCAGAAAATGTGAACACAAAACAAAGAATAAGAGAAGGTGAAGTTCTATTTTTTCAAAACAAAGAATAGAGAAAATAACCATGAACAAAAGCAACCATAAACACACACACACACACACACACACACACACACACACACACACGCGGCAGGGATTTTTTAACTTTCCTATTAAAATAAAAATAGAACTGAGACAGAGAGGTCGAGAAAGTGAGAAGCGGAGGATTTGGAGGGTGTGAGGAAGTTCAGGTGCGTGGGAGAGTGGAAAGGAAGAGAAAAATGGGATTTCAAGGACTTTCGTTTTGGGTTATGAAGTGGAAACCCTTTAATATTCTTAGGTGCATGCACTTCAAGAGTTTTAATTAATTATTCTTGGCAACTTGATTACGTCTTTAATTGGGTCCCGAAAATGAGCCTGAGCCACATGGGAGTCCACCTGGAGCCCGCTAAGACTTGACCACGTCACCTCCGCTTCGCCAGTTGCCAAATTCAGTGGGAATGTTTCTCTTTCCGTCCTTATATTTCTTAAACTCTGACAGAATTTGGCAGGATCCACCTCTCCCTCCTGGTGGAGCACCGTGCTCTCTCTCTCTCAGATCCTATAACATGGTTTTCTTCTTGTTTCTCTTCCAACTTGCTGGCCACTCTTTACCCTTGTGCTGTCCCATTTCTAGTCTGGTCCTCTCAGGACTCAGTCCAGGGTCTCTCCACCTCCGGTCTCCCTCTCCTGAGCTGAACTCCTCTAGTCATGTGGGTTTAGACAGCATCTGTCGTTCTATGATTCCCAAGTTTATTTCTGCAGTGCAGATCATTATAAACCTGACATTTTCCTTGGATATCAGACTAAGTTTTCAAAACGAAAATTGTAGAACCAAATTTCTGCATTTACCCTTAAAGCCTCATTTACTGTGTCTTCGCAAATGGCACCACCATCCATACAGTTCCAAACTCTACATTCCTGGGAATTGTGCTTCTTTCTTCTTTTCACGTTCGTCCTCACATCCGATCCACCCTGTCCTGTCAATTCTTCCTCTAAAGCATATCTCACATCTGCACACTCCTTTCCATCTTCCCCAGCATGTCCCTAGTCACCTCTTCATGTCTTCACATTCTTCCTCTGTTACTCTTATTCCACGGATTCTCCAAACAATTATAGAATATTATTTTTTTACAAACACAAACTGGGCCACACGATATCCTAGTAAAATTGTTCAATGGTTTCCTATTTTCTTTCCAACAAAATCTAAATGTCTAATATTGGCATACAGGAACCTGGGTGACCTGTCCCATCTGTTTGCTCAGTTCCAGATCATTTCCCCTCTCTCCACATTCCAGCTAACTGGGCCTCACTGCCCTCTTAAAAGGCGACAGTGATTTCCCTTGTTGGAGCCTTTGAACATACAGTTTTTGCTCTCATAAAAGCGTTTATTTCAATGAACTATTGTTAGACAATTGTCAGACTACTAGGTGCGGTGAAATATCACCTCCTTTGAGACTTTCCTTGATCACACTTAGGATAAGCCACCTCCTTCTATTACCTTCTCAGGAAAATGTGTGTTCTTCATAGCCCTTGGGCATTGGTGACTGGATTATTGGGTGCTTACTGTCTTCTTCCTCCCTGAGTGGCAAGCTCCAAAAGGGAAGAAAGGAAGCCAATTTGCTTTACATATCATGTGTACTACTTGGGAAAAAAAAAGAAGTCACTCAATAAATATTAGATAAATGAATAGCTTTTAAAAATACATTTATTTTCTTTGGTCTACATTGGGGTATTGGATGGGTCTTTAACACACAGCTTTTAAAAATATATACCTAGTATGTCTTTAAGAGCACAGCCTTTTATAAAGAACTAATTAATTACTCCTATATGACCACAACCACCTATTTAGTGGAACTGTCTCCTAGCCACCAAATGAAGCTCTTTTACACCCTCTATGCCATTAATTGCAGTACGATTTCTATCTCCATAAGATTAAAAAACAAAGCTTGGAGAGGTTAAGTTTCTAATCTCTTCTGGTGGATTAAGAAAGTGGAGTCCCATGATACCACAAAGTTTCATCATACTCACCCCTCTCATGTCAGAGTTATTATCCTAGGATCTTGGTGACTGAATTCTTTCATTTTTCTTGATGGACCCCACAGTATTCAACTGTAGAGCTCATCACTTCCTCCCATAAGAATCCAATTTGCTCTAGCTGGTTTGGCTCAGTGGATAGAACATTGGCCCGCAGACTGAAGGGTCCCGGGTTTGATTTGGATCAAGGGCACATACCTTGGTTGCAGTGGGAGGCAACCAATCCATGTGTCTCTCTCACATTGATGTTTCTCTCTGTGTGTCTCTCCTCTCCCTTCCACTCTCTCAAAAAAAAAAAAAACTATGGAAAAATATCCTTGGGTGAGGATTAACACAAAAACAAACAAACAAAAGAATCCATATTCAAGGATCACGAGGATGTAGAAACAGTCTCCTCTAAATTTTTCCACCCATCATCACATACATATAATTGAGGCTCACTATTTATCATGTAAGTCTCTTTGATAACCTCTGATTTCCTGGAGGGGACATTACTTAAAAGGACCATTTAATCTGGTCATGAAAACTTAAGCAGTGATTTTCACTTCACTTAAGCTTTTGAATCTTCTGCCTAGCCCTCTCAGAACACTTCCTTTGGGAGAATTTAGCTGATAGCATATAATAATTCTTAGTACCCTGAAACTGTAGTGCTGTGGAGAAGGTCAAGCTGGCCACCTGGAGAGGACACTGAGAGAGAGAGAGAGAGAGAGAGAGAGAGACCTGGTCAGCCTCCAGCTCTCTGGGCTCTCCCAGGTCTGCTACAGACTCTTGAACGAAGAAGACAACTTGGATATTTAGTGCCGCACAACCTTCCAATACTCCCACCACACCCTCCACCTGTGTGGGACTCCACACGAGACCGTTGGTGAGAGCTATCCACTAAGCCCCATCAACTCTCCAAGTGTGAAAGCTTGGGATGGCTTATTCCACAAGCACCTTGATACTAAATGTGAAGGTAATAAGAGATTTTTTTTAGGAACCACTTACTGTAAATAGACATAAGTAAATAAACAGTGATCGGAAATGGATCTCATCCTATCTCTAAAATTATGCACATTTTTGGTGTCTTGGTAATGAAATACAGATAAAATATATACATGCAACGCAGGGAGAAACAAAGACAACATTAAATGATATTTCATAAATAATTAAAAGAAAAATCAACAAAAATATTAAGATTTGGGAGTTACAAAAGAAAAGCTATGGAAATTTTTCACTTGGCTCAGCTGCCAGAGAAAGCAACATTTTCTTATGCCTTCCTTTTTCTAATTAAAATTTTGTGGAGGCTACATGCTTTACAGCTGGGAGATATACTTAAATCAATGCACCTGACTATTAAGAATGAGCAGACACCCTCCAGCGTTCTGTTCCGGGGCCTGCAGGTAACTATGGTAGCACAATAGTGGATGACGCATTCCTCTACGGAAGCACTGCCCAGAGTCTTAATAGAAAAATTTCTTCTTCTCAGGAGAAATTGTCTTATACGAATAACAAAAGATAGAACAGAATTCACAGCCCGTACGATGATGCTACATTTTTCCTGACGAATAATGAATACGCATAAAGAAAAAATATTAAGTAGAGGTGATGAAATAAGTTTTTTTTTTAAATATATTTTATTGATTTCTTACAGAGAGGAAGGGAGAGGGATAGAGAGTTAGAA
>NW_005369942.1:9157502-9163418 GCF_000412655.1 Myotis brandtii
TGTGTCTGCAACCAAGGTACATGCCCTTGACCCGGAATCGAACCTGGGACCCTTCAGTCCGCAGGCCGACGCTCTATCCACTGAGCCAAACCGGTTTTGGCAATGAAATAAGTTTTAAGACCGATTTCATTGAAATCAGTTTTTAAAACATCTTAAAGAAAGTAAATCTATTTTTATAGTTAAACATAGTTTCCCCTGAAATATGTCATTTCTATGTTAACAATATTACCTTTAACTCTATACAATTATTTCCAAATTTCTCAGGGTCTATATTGTTAGATTTATAGCATCTGTTCCTATATTAATATTGTAAGTGGTGGGTTGGCTTAAAATTGAAGAGATATTCCAAATTCCAAGGAGTATTTTAATATGTAACAAATATTTTCTTAGAATTTTGGCTGATGGATTGAAAAAATTCTTATTCTGAAATCAAGTATACTTTGTTGATTTACAACAGTTTTTTTGTTTGTTTGTTGGTTGGTTTTTTGTTGTTGTTGTTGTTATTTTTTTACTCAACTTGGCTTTCTGCTTCTAACACAAGAACAGATGATTGGACATATATATATATTTTTGCAAATGAAAGTTTCTGAAGCTTATTTTTAAAGGATATTTCCAGTTTCTTTAACCTTAATATACTCAAAAAATAGCACTCCTGAGATGACAATATTTCTTTACAGACAATGCTTGGAGTTATCTTCAGAACAAGACTGGCCTTGCAGAAAACAATGCGTTATTGTTGCAACTAATACTCTGGACTAACCACACGTAAAACTCTGCAGCTCAGAAAATAACCCACAAGCCCAACAAACCAAACCAAATAGCAAACAACTAAACATGACACAAAACAAAAAAGAGCTCCCGCTGTAAACCCCTGTAAGGATGCAGTAAGCTTAGGTTTCTGCTTAGCTAAGCAAACTCTCGAAACATTTGCAAGTCACTTCTTTGTTATAAATAGTAGATGATAGAAATCAAGGAGCTGCATTTTCAGAATTTGCCACAGAGTGATAAAAGGAAAAATAGCTCTTTTGTAAACACGGCAGCATGCATAATCAAAAACCTTACCAGTGTCCTCAGAGATAGGTTTCTAAGGGGTTTATATTTATCCAATCATCCTGAAAATACCCTATTGGAGAGCCACTGACTTGAATTTACTCTTGTCTGCTACGGCAAATGTCTTGTGCCCCAATGATAATTGCAAGCATCCATCTCTATGTAATGCATAATTTCAGTAAAAGGTACTTCTGCAATAACAATGGAAAAAGGTGATTTGAGGTAGAGCCATGTCCTTAATGAACCTTTTTAAGTTTTCTAGATGTTGTTGACTCAGTATAAATGGGGATAGTTTATAACACTGTGATGTGAACAGTAAGACAGAATCCATCTCTCTTGCTGGTCTGGAAGAACAAGATGCCTATCCAGTTTTGCAGACTGGCTGTTTCACGTAGACTATACCCTTCATAAACTTCACAGTTCTGACAGGGGAGTGCCACGCACTTGGGAAGGTTTGCTTAGGACTCAGAGTCACAAATTTCTCAAGCTCTATTGAGGCAGATTAAGATCAGTTTTAAGACAGTGCAATATATTTGAAATAACCATTACCAATACATGTCTTTTATAGCTTGTATTAGCAGTTCTTTAAGCATTATTGAGAAGGCTGTTATTATCAATAATACTCTCCCCTTAGAATATTCTACCCCAAAATATGACTCAAGATAGTTTTGAAACCCTAGAATTGCCAAAAGAGATGGTACACCATAATCTTGGATATGTTGTCATAGACGGTCCAAGGAATCAGGATTCCTTACTGCCTTCCAAGTCTGCGTGTGGACACATTCAGTCCTTAAGAATCTGATGTTGTATATCTGGCAATAGTAATGTTACCAACTTTAGAAAAAAGTTAGACAAAAGTCAGTCAGGGATGGCTATAAAGATTGCCGTTGTCATAGACAGTCCAAAGAATCAGGATTCCTTACTGCCTTCCAAGTCTGTGTGTGGACACATTCAATCCTTAAGAATCTGATGTTATACCCTAACTGGTTTGGCTCAATGGATAGAGCATTGGCCTGCGGACTGAAGGGTCCCAGGTTCGATTCCGGTCAAGGGCACATGCCTGGGTTGCGGGCTTGGTCCCCAGTAGGGGGCGTGCAGGAGGCAGCCAATCAATGATCTCTGTCATCATTGATGTTTCTATCTCTCTCTCCCTCTCCCTTCCTCTCTGAAATCAATAAAAAAAAATGTATATATAAAAAAAAAGAATCTGATGTTGTATATCTGGCAACAGTAATGTTACCAACTTTAGAAAAAATTTAGACAAAAGTCAGTCAGGGATGGCTATAAAGATTGCTAAGAAACTGCTTGACTCCCATAAAAATGTCAAGGAACTTAACTTTTATGTAGCTCAATTGTCTATATGACATTGGTTCTCTGACATAAGCCATTAGTGCCTCAAGAACTCCAGCATCTAGTGGAAAAAGAGCCCTACACCAGTTTAAATGGAAGCCATGGTGAAACAGCCATTCAATATTCTTACCATTTTCTCTTTCCGTGGCTACTGGGACACAGGATACTTTGTTCCTTAGGAAAATTAAACACAATATTATTTGGGTCAGTGTGAAGAAAACTCACATTCTTCCCCCCCCCCCAAAAAAAAATAAAACTAAGAGAAATATGGAACAATTTATGACCAAATAGAAAACTCAAATGTGCTGCAATCAAGCCATTTAATGCCCCAATTTCATTAGGACAGAAAAAGGTCTAATGATATTGTGGCTCTTTTGAAGGTGCATTTATGAACAATATATTTAGTCTTTGTCCTATTTACAAATTTACAAGTATAAGAGGACATTAATTCTATTACAGAGTTATACCATCTGTTTCAACATTGCAATTTTTGGAATTATTTAGATAATTAGATCTTTGATGAGAACATACTTTATTGTTCTGAAAACTACATTAGATTAAGTTTATTCAAACTCCCTTCACTAGTACTAAATAGGACAGTGGGTGAGGGCACAGGATCTGACAAAGACAGTCGATTGAAGTCCCAGTTTCACTGTTTCCTAGACTGTGTAATCACAGGAAAGTGGTTAATTTGTGCTGGTCTCAGTTTCCTCACTTGTAAAGCAGGAATAATAAGTTCCTAACCACTTGGCATAGAGTGAGAGTGCAATAAGTAATAGTATCACTATATGCCCAGAGCAAAATACTAATAATGAGCAACACTTATCAGCACTCATTTTTTCCTTATTATGAGATCACCTAAAAATTAATAACATTTTCCAGACATAATGGCAAAAAAAAGTAGAAGGAAAAGAAACTGGGGTAGTGGAAAGATATTCCAGAATCATCTTTGGTAGATATGAATAGATGGCTGCAACTAAAAAGATATGGATGTGGAGAGATCAGACATTATTTTGTGCCTGAACGTCACAATGATTAGAAGATATACCCCTCTCTTTAGAAGAATCAGGCTCAATCTATTTTAATAACCTGGAAATTATTCTTGAGGACTCATGAATATGAATTAATTGCCAGTGGTCAAAAGAACATTGATTTCTCTCTTCTAAGAAACATAGCATTCACAGAAAATGGTATTTAAATGACAAGTCACAAGGTAATTTGTGGCAGTCGGAATTCCTCATTGCCTTTCACAACTAACCCATAGAGGGAGGGAAATGCATATACTGTGTGACCCCTTAAAATGCCTCCTTCTAGACTCTTACCTCAACAACAATCGGAAATTGGCCTTCTTACATGGAAAAAATATTTTGTAACAACAATACCACAAGGCCAAAGAAATAACAAAGACTTAGTTATAGGAAAAACAATTGCTGATAGTTTTGTGAATATTATCCAAGGATAAATTAAGAGGGGATTTCCCCACAAAGATAATTGCTACAAAAAGTAAGGCTGCATTCAAACAGCTAATTGGTATAAACCAAAAAGAGATTCCAAGAATGTCTTGCCTAATGAGCTTTCTGCAACCTTGTAATAAAGACTTAGCTTTGCCTAGAAAAAAAAATTTTAAACCGATTGTAGGCGAGCATGTAAACCTCTAAGTCTAGTTTATTTAGTCTAGTTTATTTCATTTCTCCTTATTTTGGATTTCTATAAAACAGTGATTTCAATCTTTTACATAAACAAATTACTACAATGCTTTGGCACACCAAAAAATATATTGTATTTCTTTCTATCTGCCAAAAAAATTAGGTACAATGTTGATTGATTTACAAAATAATAATAAAAGTAATTACCTACCCTTCTGGCTCTAAAGTGGCTTTTTAAAAAATCAAATGCCTATACTTGTACATAAGAATTTCTTGTACCAAGAATTAACCAATCAGCCCTAACCAGTTTGGCTCAGTGGATAGAGCATTAGGCCTATGGACTGAAGAGTCCTGGGTTCGATTCTGGGCAGACTTGATCCCCAGCCCTGGTTGGGATGTGTGCAGGAGGCAACCAATTGATGTGTATCTCTCATATCAATGTTTCTCTCTCTCTCTCTCATCCTCTCTCCCTCTCTCTTCCCCCTCCCCTCCCTTCTACTCTTCCTAAAAATCAATGGAAACATATCCTTATTATGTGATGTAAACAGTAAGATGCAACTCTATTATATGACCTGTATATTTATGGTTCAAGACACAACATTCATGCTGGATGGCCATTGTTGTGTTGGCTATTGTCATTTTTTTAAAAATTGACAATCTAAGGGAAAAGAAGTCAGTATCCCTGACTGAATAGACAGGTATTGCATGTTTTAAATTTTTTTGTATTACACTGGTTGAAAATCACTGCTATAGAACCTCAAAGAGCAATTTGTTATTTATCAAATGTAGTGTCTATCTTGGAATTCCACCAAAGCAGAAGAGACTGACAAATTCACTCCTCCTTTTTTCTCCTCCAACTAAACTGGTGATTACTGGCCATACACATTTCCAGGGCAAATTTCCCATTACTTACAAGAAGTAAGCATGAGAATGTCTAACCTGAAATGCAAGCAGGGATAATTAAAAAACAAAATTAAAAAAAAAATAGTAGGCAAAATTTGCTTTCTTTTACATGACTTCTAGTTTAATTCTCATAAGGGGAATAGGGAGAAGAGGATAATAGTGCAAATATCAAAATCACCCTCCATCAAGAAAAATGGTCAAATATATACTAAATGCATCCCTTTATGTAAGTTTAACATAAAAAAGCAACTGGTTCTTAAAATGAAAATAAATTAGGATTCTTTCTCTGTATGTTCTTTAGTCTCAGAATCTACTCTCTTTAAAGAGGCAAGAAACTTTCTTCAGGATCCCATTGCTTTAGAATAATGCTCTTGACAAAATAATGAAACTGATACATGAAACATGTCAAAATCTTCATTACTGATTGTGTCTCTCTGTTTCTTAAACACACAAGACATAAATGATAGAAGAGACACCTACCTCCTTACGCTATTGGCAAGAGGAAAGGTAATATTGCAAAGTAATTTTTGTGAACATGTGTTTGAGTATTTGAATTCTTGGCTGCTTTCAACTTATAATATTTGAATGACAGAAAATGACAAAAGGGGAGGTTCGTGTTAAATATCTAATAAGAGTAATAAATGGCAGTATAAAATGCAAATTTATATGTATATGTCATACATATATTAATCTATACAACATATTACCTATATCTATATATATCATGTACATATAAAATAATATATAGTACATTTATATATACATTTAGATCTTTAATATAGCTATGTATCTATAATAATAAATGTTATATTTAGTATATAAATTTAGTATTTTTATATACATACTAGAGGCCCAGTGCACAAAAATTTGTGCACTCGAGGGGGTCCCTCAGCCCGCCTGTGCCCTCTCACAGTCTGGGACCCCTCAGGGGATGTCCACCTGCTGGCTTAGGCCCACTCCCTGGGGG